>NC_068358.1:37039049-37084049 GCF_020536995.1 Dreissena polymorpha
TCAGTCCGGCGCGACATAAGCAGTAAACTAGTTTTTTATAAATATATTATTAAAATAGAGGATATTTGTTGGATCCGGTGGATTATCGATTTTAATTCACGAGTGATCATAGAAAATATATTTCACGAGTGCGCAGCCACAGTGAAAATATAGTTTTCTATGATCACGAGTGAATTAAAGTCGATAATCCACCGAATCCAACAAATTTTCTTTTATTTAATGCATTTTTCACAGTTTATATACATTGTTCAGAGTTTAAAAACTAATTTTGCTGGATAATGACGTCATTTCGTCAAAAAAATGACGTCATTTCACAGTAAACAATGAAATTATCGATAATTCTCACTGATAATTTTCACTGTTTGAAACAGTGAAATTATCAGTTTTAATTCACTGATTTTCTCTATAAACCACCGGAAAGCATTAAATAAATATTTTACAATTTATCTTTCACAAAGTTGATTTAACACTGCTCTGTAGTTATATGTATGTTATTCTATTCTCGCTTAGAGATTTTGGCATGTCATTATTTCCTTTCTGTCTACATAGGTACAACAATATAAAAATCGTTTTCAAAACGGGATTTTCAATTTGGTGTGTGATGAATTATTGGGCCAATATGGGTGGACGGTGCTTTGCATTTACCGTTCCAGATTTCATCTTAGTTTTGATCATTTTAATGTTGGTATTTTTTAAGTACGTAGTGGGAAAACAAACATTAATTTCTCTTGTTCTAGAAATTTTATCGTTTGCTAGTTTGAATTATTCTATTTTTGCCAAACTGCAAACAAAACTTGAAAAACTCCCTGTAAAAATTCAACTCTGGAGCATGTTTTGAACTAATTTTTCAGTATTTGTTTGCTTTAATGAAATACTGAATATCGTCAAAACCTCTCTGGAGCAGAATACGTTCAAAGTAAATAAGAATTGTACTTAAGACGGCGACTGCATTATTGTCATATTTTGGTCATTTTAAGATTATAATTAATTTCATGATGTTACTGTATTATATCTACTTGTAGGTAAACATATCGTTAAATATCGCAGATTTTTCGAGTCGTCGTGAAATGTTGGAAAATGCGACCACTATCTGTATGAATATGCACAAATAAATGGGGCAACATCGATTTGACTGATGATCCGACTTACCAGTAGTTAGATCATTACAATACAATAGCTCCCCGGCAATTTAATAGCAGTTATACCGCACAATTTATTTAAAAAATAATCACTAACGTAATCTGTTAATTATACAATTTACTGTTTTGACCAATGTCAATGTGTTCCTTGCTTACGATTGCAACAAAACTTGTTTCATAATTTAAAAAGAATAGTTTAGCTCGAATTGTTTCTATAAATAATGCGTTGATTAATTATTAAGTAAATAAATCATGGCGAACAGAGTCGTAAGTGGCCACTTGTATTACGGAACATTAATCGATCTGACTGAAGTATGCATGTTTTTCTAAAACTAACTACGAATAACTCATATCCAGCTTTCATTTCAGTCCGCTCAGGGTTGCGTAACCACAGACCATTTACCCTGACACACTTTTCAAATTATGTGTACACAATATGTAAACCGATATAGAGTGAATGAACTGATTGTCAGAACATGTAAACGATTAAAGATGAATTCTCAAACGTTCTGTTAAATGTGGTCTTTCTGGTTTTTGGTGTTTCTGGTTCTTAAATGTTCTGAGTAGACACCACACGAGATATGGTAATATATTACAGCCTGATTTGTGTTCGTATACGCATGGGACAGATGAAATGAAATAATAGCGGGCATTACAAGTTTTATGGCAATTTATTTATCCAATTTAGACAGTACAGGCTCGTCTCGCACACAATTACATGAATCACGACTAAGAATGAGAAATATCGCTTAATACTAACGTATGAATGCCAATACTTTATATTATGATATTTATGTATTGTGTTGCAATTTGATATAAATTGTTAAATTCAAAATGGTTAACATGCTTGACGCCGTAGTTTGCCAAATCTTGTCATGGACAGATCGTGACCTCCTCGATCGATTGATGTTTAAGACAATATAGTCATGCTACCAATACATATTGTGTCTTTGTCTTTGGAGCGTTTGGTAATCAAACAATTATCCAACGAATTTATACTTTCTCCATTCTTATAAGCGTATCTGGCGGCTAATGAATGAAAAAAGTGCTTCACTCCTGATTCTTTCAGAACAAAAGAATTTATCCAAACTTAACACTTCTGCTTCTACTTATATAATGCAATTACAGAGATCGATCCATAATAAATTAACAAAATATTACAAAATGTAAAACTGATATGTAACAGTTAAGTCAAACACGAATCACACGTTATGGGATAATTACAAACAACAAATTCTAATAAATAACATAATACTAATATTTCGTAGATATGCGTATAATTTGTTTATATGGAACCCTTATCATATTTTATAACAGAAACATAAATAAATGTGTTTCTTTATGAGAACAATTTACAGGAATGTAATATGTTTTCGTCATATAGCTATCAGGCTGGTCGGTCAAAATAATATATAAACTATATGACACATGATGGGCGTAAGAGTATTTTATTTGCGAATCTGATATGAGCCTTGTCGTGCATGAATGGGCCTGTTGCCGTCTGCTCACGAGCTACGCTGTCAGTTATAAGTAACGCAAGGTTTTGTGTTCTCAATATCTTTCGCCGAGACCAGGATTCAGATGCCAAGCAGATGGGCAAGATGAGGAACGATCTGGATATACTCACACAGAACCAATATGCCTGCGGGAAGCTGGTCAGAAGGGAGCACACGCAAAGATGATATTCATACTGACAATAGACGACAACGTAGCTCCAGAGCAGACCGCGAAATCTTAATTTAATGTCAAATACTGCACGACTGTTAAAACTTCTAGCGATTCACAGGTACGTCGAGATATGCTTGCGAATATTTATCGCAACATTGGCGTCTTTTATAAAATCATAAATTGAATAAGCACTGGCATTTTCCATGTCCCGTCGCATCATTTTGGCGTCCTTACTATGACAAAATAAACCTGTGCTTTTACTCGACAAAGTTGCGTTATCACTATCTCACATGTTTACACTGAGTTTATCATGTAGACTTCATGCGATAATCTTCGACGTCGATGTGTTTTAGTTGGTCGCGTTAGCGGCCGACTAAATTTACAGGGCGTGTTTTGCAAATCAGTATGTGCTTAGGTACGCTAAGGACGGTTACTCACTGCGATAGGAACGATTACCGCTGCCTGTCTGCACTGCAGACGACGAATGCTTAGTAGCGTCTGCTCTACTACTGCAGTGTGAGTATTACCAGCTTGTAAGACGACATTGACCAGTCTAGTGTTTATCATTGAAATCTGTACATATTGGCTGCTTTCAGGTAAAACGGGGCTTAAGCATGTCAAAAAAGATTAGCCTGTGCACACTGATTAGCCTGTGCAATGCGCACAAGTTAATCAAGGACGACAACAGCGAACAACTTAGTGCTTTCAGCGCTTTGATTTAGTATATACTGAATATAGGTGCGTTTATCATCCGATTCTCTTTGGTTTAAATGCTCCGTTATTATCACATTTCTATTTCATCGTTGCTGTATTTATGGTGGAATAAGAGCTGTATTTAGGATTGAATAAGAGCAACACTACGGCATTCAAGTAGTCGAAAGTTGGCACCATTGGCATTTGAATACCATCTTCATGCGTTCTTACGATGACTAATACTTTATATTTGCGATTCTGACGCGTACAGTGTTGCCGTAAGAACGTATGCGTAACGGCACATTCCGTCAGAAAGAGAACATTATCTGACAAAGATACAGACAGTATAAGACCAGATTCATAAACAAATACAGGAATATGTGATCAAATTCAGATAAAGATAATAAAAGCCAATATGAGACAAAATGCGATGAGAATAAGACACAGATACAGACAGTAAGATGTCGAAATCAGAAGAGATTTAGACAACGAGAGAAAATATCGGACTAATAATGGGACAGCGTGAAATCGGAATCAGATAAAAATAGAAAAAATACGATAGTAGAATATGAATATAGGCACCAAATCAGACATATATAGATATAGTATAGGACTTGCATTCGACAGGTATACAGACATAATGGGCCCAAAATCAAACAATGAGACACACAATATTATACCTGACTACACAAACTATGATGATTCCAGAATCACCACATATGTAGACAGTATTAGACAGGAATCCAACACAATACAGTAAGAGACCAGAAATAGACACGGGTACAGAGAGGATGAGACTTGACAGCGGCAGACAGTATGAGACCAAAATCAATCACATATACTGACTGTTTGCGACTACAATCAAGTACAGGTACTGACAATATGAATCTAGTCTAGGTAATATGACGAAAACACGAAAATTACTGACACACATTATTAAACACATACTTAAAAAAGATACAAACACAATCAATGAAATCGAAACAGATACACTATGTTGAAAGTAGTGCACTATGATGAGGGCATCGTTTTTTTCATTTTTCAATTAAACTGAAAAGTAGTTATGCAAAAGTAAACTTTGGAGTGAAATTTGTGAGCCGACATAAAGAAACGAGTATAGGGGAAAATAAGATATCGGTAGATATATGCATAAAACAAAAGAGTAATGTATACACCAAATAAACCAAGTTAAAGACTATTTAGGTATATAAAACTCCAGAATTATTATAAGATGATACATTAGTATTCACAGTCGCTCTAATATTTCTTACGTCAAATAGAAAATTATCTTTACAATGCAGAACAATGCATTAAACTCGACAAAGGCATACAAAATTAAATCCAGAAATCACTTAAGAGCAGTCAATCAACGGCATACGAGTAGAAAGCCGAGCACAATAGATATCCCAACAATCTCTATAAATGGGAAATACAAACCTGACTAAATAGGAATTACATATCAAAACAGTTAATGTTGGTGACAATGCATTAGAACGGTCCATCAAAAGCATACGAGTAACAAGCCTAACGCAAAAGGTTTTCCGACTATAATAATCTCTAAATGGTAAATACAAACTTGACTAGATAGGAATTACATATCAGACATACGATAAAAAAGTTAATGTTGGTGTCACCGCATTTGAACGGTAATGCAAAACACGTTAGGGTCTTAACCTGGTAACAAGGCAGTATAACCCTCAAAGTTTAGCTCAGAATTTAACAAACATGATAGCAAAGATTATCAATATTACTTCTCGACAAAGGTATTTGTCGTTACTCTCAAAAGGTTTGACTCGTATTTCAAATCTTTAATGTTAGTCTTGCAGTTTCCAGTAATAACGTAATGCATTTACACACGTGTGGATTACGATGATTGTATTGGTATGAGAATCACATGGAACTAGCATAATAAGAGAACACTGTGATAGACCCAATCGGACAATAAACAAACACTTCATACATACACGTAAATTGTACTATTGATTAATACATTAACAGTTAAAATTAATTCCAAATTAAGTTGTCATGCGGTAAAAATGCGCTTAATCGAGAAACTTTTGTATATGGATTAGAAGAGAAACGTAGTGATATAATAAACAACTGTTACAGTGACGTCCTTAACAAAACCATTATAGTTTTAAACCTTATGAAAACTACTTTGGCTGTCATAAAAGAAATTTTCACAGATATCTTGGCAAAAATTTTGCATGTTGTGCAAATTTAACAACGTGAAGTATACAACTTAAGGTACTTTAGCCGATAGATTGTCTGTGACTACTTTCAGTATATAGTATGAATGAGCCCTCGTACGGTTTCAAATTAAGATACTCATTATGATCAAGCTCAAATGTGTTTACGTTTGTAGAGAAGACAGTTGATGGACTACACACACGTGTCTTGCACGGTGTCTTCCGCGCATAAGACAATCCACACACGATTAAACTGATTAACATCGCCTAATGAAGATAGTTTCCAAGAAAACACGACAATACAGGCTTGTCTATGTATCAGATACAAGGGAGACAGGATGTTAAAGGGTCTTTTTACAGATTTCGGCATGTTTTGAAGTTTGTCATTAAATGCTTTATATTGATTAATGTTAACATTGGATATAAAAAGGTCCAGTAAAAAACAAGAATCATAAAAAAGGTAACTCTCAGCAGGGCTCGAACCACTGATCTATTGCGTCCTGGATTAAAAAGTCACCCACTTAGACCACTCGGCCATTCTTACGAACACAATGCCAGATGTATTTATACTTTATATGAGCAATCCTCGTAGTTTCACAAAATATAACGTCAACAACAAAACTCTCCAAATTATCAATTCGTTTCGCGTTGCGGCGCTTTATGATTTTCGGGTTTTCAACTTGTCAAAAGATGCATATAATGGATATTTTAGAGCATGATAAATGTTCAATAGTACTGTATCCTCACAAATATCATAACTAAAACAAAAATTCGCGAATCTGAAACAACTTTTTTTCAAATTTGTCAAGATTTTCATGTTCAACAGCAACAGTAAAATGGGGAAAAAATCATATATTGCAGAGAGATTTTTAATTAGGTAGAGACATGTAGAACGAATACAAAACAGTTCAGACCATAAAACCAGGTTCTGTAAAGGTAAAACAAGGAAAACAACTAAACAAAATGTGGTTAGATTTGAGTCACATGTCACCTCTTGTGATTTCGTTCCAAGCATAACATGGCAAATTATATTTTTAACGACTGCTCAGTTATGGCTTCCAACCTACAACTAAACAAAAGACTGATTCTTCATACGCATATATTGCGTTAAATAACTATTGCATCGTATATTCATGTCAGGATCGGAACACATGTACTTAAAGTTTTAAATATACTTTTGATAATAGCATATTACTCAAGATATACCATAAGTTAGCCACGCAAACCATTTCTTACGGCTACCAGATTATATGATGGTGTGTATTAAATATCATTAAGCAAACATCTAACTTCATAACGTCACTTGCAATACGTCATTTCATTTCTGGGAACAGATTCTTCCCATGAACAGCAATATTTACCCTATGACGGGTTGATTTCCATCAGGAGTGCAATATGGTTTAATGGGAATTGATGGAAAAACACTGTTGAGGACGGGTTTTCGATAAACTTTCTTTACAGTTTAAAAAATGCATAAATCGCATTGCTGGTCTTCTGAAGCTTGTTGCACCATGGTCAAACAAAAAATAATAATTGAATGTAGAACGTTTGCAAAAACTTAATATAAATTTATATACACTTCAATGGCAATATACCAGCGTAAAAAAATGTAATTAAATACAAAGAAATTTCTAGCACCACAAGACACATATTAAAGATAATTTATTAATTTGTCACATCGCAACACCTGACCTTACTACGTATTACTTTACTGTTCTGCTTACACTTACATTCAAAACAAACAAAATCTCAGATACAAATTTAAATTGAACGAGTTAAGTGAAAGGACAATATGAAAAACACATAGGGAATCACTCTTTTAATATATACACAAATATAATGTGAGCAATTGAATTTAATGTAATTTAGTTATACTTAAATGAATATATATATTTTTTCACGCGCGAATGAAACCCAGACTCCTAAAATAAGCAGACATATAAGGGACTGGCAGAATAGATCAACAAGATAAACCATAACATTCACGGTCACTGAACGTGGTCACAAGACAATACAAATTAAAAAAAAAAAACATCACTGAACAAGTACTCAGCAATGCATTCTCACTCTCATATATTTCCATATATGCACCGACTTAAAATAAAAATTGAATTGAATTGAATTGTCGTAACTGAAGGTTCCAAACATCTATACTAAACCGATATAATAATTAATAGTAAAACACTGCTTTCTGAAACGGGTTGCTTAGTGTTTATGCGACTGACAATTACACACAACACATGCAAACTGAATAGGAATCACAGCAATACATTACAACTATATAACAACTTTAAAATATCAATCAAATAATGAGCGAAACATGGTTTAAACAGTACAAATAAATTAAATCTTTCCATCACAATTACTTCCCAGCGCATAGCTATATTATTACTCAAAATTCAACGGTAAACGTAAGCAATCTGACAACACAGATGTATAGATTGATATTAAACATGGTAAATCGAATTGAAATGCGCAGTTAATATCCCATTACGACGATCTGATATGCAGAATGTATTTTCATTTGATTTGTTTACCTGTTACATCCGGAAAGGGTTATTTGCACATCAATTTAATGAATACGCGAAATAAATTATACTCATTAAATCGTGCATAAATTCAATGCAAATGGGTTTTTTATTGGCAAATCACATTTTCCTCCAAATCGAATTCATACAAATCAGAAATAATTGTACAATATTCTCACACACACAGAGCTTACAAAGAAATGCAATGCTTAATCCTCCTGTCTCGTTAATGAAAAGTTCATAAAAAGTCCCTGGTCACGTGACGTAAACAAATGCACGCGTCAAAACATTTGGACAAACATAACAATATTACACAATAATAATACACATATAAATTAAATCCACAAAATAACATCCTTTAAATAACAGGCAAAATGATACAACATATACTTTCAAACTCACCAAAGACGAAATATAAGTATTGCATAACAATACTATGAGTTTTGTAATTGGTATATGATACATGAACGAAGACATATATAACATAACGTTATCTTTCTTGCGGTTTTATAAGCGTTATCGCCATCACATAATCATCACCATGAACCTCAATTGTTATAATAAACATCACTAAACAACGTGTTCAATACATCTGACAAATTGGATATCAAAATGCGTCCCTATAGTTGATACAGCAGTACAACAAGGTATATTAAATGGTATATTTTTTTTAATGATTGCTTAATGAATTAACGTCGTGTAAAATACGAGGAATATATTTTCGGGAGTAAATAAAACAAACGTAACGAATAGGTTAAGTTTTATTTAGACGCATGAGATAAAAAAAGCGTCTTTACATTTAAGCTAAACCCGTACCTACTAAAATAGGCATTGGTGTGTCATCAGATAAACCACTTCCACAATAGTGTTATGCATATCGATAGTTATCAATTACATGAATGCATCGTGTAAAAGCTGATAGAATTTCATAACACGACACATATGGTATTTAATATTGTTTTATGATTACATATTAGGCAAGCAGGGTAGCCGTTTTTATCCAGAAATTAATCCGATAAGACAATTATGGTAAAATGAAAACACAAATATATAATTAAAAAGCTTAGTGCGCAATCAATAATTTGAAGGAAAATAAAGTAAGAAGTTGCAAACAGCAAAATATGAAGCAAAGACCATAATCTAGTTACGTGTCTTAATCAAGTACGAATTAGACGGCAATTTAGACATGTTCCATAGCTTCAAAGGATTCTTGCATATAGTAAGGCCGCGAGAATGATACAGGGAATGCCTACGATGACGCTTGCAATACTTAATCCAAGTGCAACATTCGTCCTCCACTTGGCATCATCGTAGTGACCAGTATCAACCATTGATTTTGCCTGCAGTGAAAGAACATTTTGAATTGCATTCAACTTAGATTTGCGTAAAATTAATCTTAGAAAAACATATTATCGATATTAAATCATGTACTAGTTATATAAGCATTCATCTCGGCCAGAATGGTTAATGCACTACCTGGATCGCATAGATGAGGGCCGCCAGTCCTAATGGCCAGAAACAGCAGAGGCAAGAAAAGAGTGCCAAATAAGTATAATCCGGCGGCCTCGGCTGCACCACGCACATCATCTCCTGGAGCGGCTGGTTCATCACCTGTAAACAGAATTTCGGTATTAACTGTTTTAAACATTTGTTTTAGAACATAATTTGCGTTGCAAAACAAATTGATACATCAAGTAATTTTAGGTATACTCGTATATTAGGTTGGAAACTTACCGCAACCGAACTTGAAGATTGGACCACACTTCCTACAGGTGCATAGTTCGGGGGATATTCCTGGTCATAGCGGTAACCTTCCTGACTCTGCGGGGTAACCGCCTCGTATGCAGGGGGCTCACCTTTATGTTTACAAAATAAAGAATTTTAAAACTGATAAATCAGTTTTATATCAGCATAAACGCGATATAATTGTTTCCATTACAGTGTTAATACATCAATCTTGTAATATGACAAAACATGTCATGTATTTTGTACACTGTGTAAAGGTAAATAATATCTTCGTTACCCTTAAACATAATTCGAATACAGATGCTAAAATGTGACCAACCAAAATAAATTGCACTTATTTGTACATGTTTGGATGTTCGAACTTTGTATTAATATGACAATAACATTTCCCCTTCCTTATTGTAGAATGCAATTGCTCACCTGTATACACCCAATTATTTTTGGGCAAAACGATATATTTTTGTTTTATTTACATAATGCACTAAAAACCTTATTCCTTTAAGAACCTATCAATCGACTGTAATACAGTGTGTAAATAAGAAGATTTAACGAATATAGTTTAGTATTCATATCTGTAATTATAATTCACCACGGAAACAATATGATACCATTTACAAATGACAGTATGAGAGAATTACTTGTATATTATACTTAAAAATATTTGCTGAAAAATATACTGTTTATAACAACAGCACAAACAATACCAACATTTATTTAGAAGTATAGCTTATACAAGCTCAGAGCCTACATTATATATACATTATACAATTTATAAGTAAAAGAAGACAGAAGTTGGAATGTAGTGTCATAAAATGGTTAAAATGGTAAGTTATGAAGGGAAAAAATAATTGCATCTACATGTAATATTACACTTCACCTCTATTTTTTTCTTTTTTATTTTCGTACAAGACATACGATTATAAGAATATGCACAATAATTTAGAGAAACAAACACGTTGGGACAAATAATGTAGATGGTTTGTCTGAATAACTACGATGTTACGAATCTGTTTTTTTAAACCATAACAATCGATTTATATCATAGTTTGTTTTTTATTATTGGTGAAGGTAGAGGGATAACACATTGATACAGATTATTAAAAACAAATTAATAACATGGAATATTGGAAATAAATGATTAAAAATAAATTATTTACGTGAAAATAAATTTGAGATTGTATGTTGAAGATTGTATTATTGACTGACTGTACTTGAAGTTAAAACATTCAACGAAATCAAGTAATGAACAGTTCTCTTATATTATTATACAATTGTTTTATTTATGACCTGACATATTATGAAATGAGAACACACTATGCGTACATGTTCTATGGGTTAATGTGCGTGACAACGTTTATCTATTCACAATCCTAGCATGCATGCGTGTGTATTTAACAAAAAAACTAATTATATCTAAGTCATGCCATAACAAATACGCTTGCACGTGTTTATACATCAAATACTGGTATTTCAAAATTAGCACACGTCTATGTAATTAAACCATCCTTAGTCACATAAATGTTGTTAAATGCGATTTGGCTTTATGTATAAAAATTCAAAAACCCGACTGAAATATAAAGATAACAAATTAAAACAAATCACAACTTAATTATTATATGATCATCTTTGGGTTGTGCCATCATAACTAATGCGAAAGCGATGACTATGGTTAATTTTAGAACTTTTTAATTTAATACAGTGAAAATCACGATAACTAAATTATTACCGGTACAATATAGAATTGAGATCCCGTCTGAAGTTATTTGCTTCGTAAAAAAAGTTCGCTGTACTTATAAGTTTTACTTTCGCTGGGCATTATTCTTGCTTATTAATTTATTGTGGGCCTTCTGCAATAGTACGGCTTTAAAACTTTGTGCGTAGTAGAATGGCATTCGTTTTCTTGTGTGTATCTAAAGCGTTCAAAGTGCAAAATTTACAACTACGTTTTTTTCGTTCCATTTAATGATACCGCACCCTTACTATTTCATGATTATCTCATGATAACGCCATTTAATAAGTGCGATTCTGTATTTGGCTGCATTTACATGATCTTAATATGATTCAGACGTAAAATGGTGTTAAAGTAGGCATAGAGAATACTAGGTTAGCGTTGAATACAGAGAAGTTTATATTGCGAGGCTTAGAACGCCGGGAGCGCGAGCCTTGGCGCCATCAACGCCGCTAAAAATGACTTTAAATGTTACGGTTCATAAAGAAGGCGAATAGCATTCGTAACGCCTATAGAAACTACTTGCACGCGTTGAAAATTTCCGTTTTAGACAATGGTTGTCTCCTAAAATGACACTCGAATACAATTATAAAAAAAATTTGTACATCTGTAACTATTCGTGTATATTTTGCAGAGAGAAACGCGCATTCAAGCAAGCGTTGGCTTGCGTGATCTGTTAAAGTGCACGAAAAGTCGAAAAATGTATTATTTTATTACTTTCATACACATGCAGTTCATGTCAAAAGTCATTCGAAAAGTGGAAAAAACGTATCTAAAAAAACATTATTCATAAATTTGTAACAATTTCATATTTGTAACGTATATGGTACTTTAAATAATTGACTTTAATTAGCATTGATTTTTCTATTATTATAATTTAATGGTCTTGTAATATAATGTTACTAGATCTATTTATTTTCCCATCAGAGTAGCAAATAATAGCTGTCCCAAGACTCGACTATTCTTCGTCTATAATTGTCTACATGTATGTATTCAAAAATATTAAGATCTAAGGGAGAAAATTGCGCAAAAAGATCAATCACGACTTATCTCTCCAAAACAGCGGAGCGCCCCTCGTTTTTCGTATACGGTTTTATCAATTCAAGAACGGTAAATGGAAACCGGCACTGTGTTTCAAATTTCATATATGGATTTTTGTATAATTAAAATTGAAACGAAATATGAATAGAGAAATAAGATTTTTGTTTTGTTTTTAGTACACCGAAAAACGATACAAAGAACTCAACGTTGTTTTTGTTTTTGTTTTTGTTTTTGTTCTGGTTATAAGAAAATCAGAATATGAACTAATATACGTTGATTTTTGTTTTTCGTTGTGTCTAATGCAAAATGAAAATGAAAAAGACGGTATATACACGGACCCGCGAAGCAGGTAAAATACTGCTGTGTTAAGAAAACACGTATAAACATCATTTATCGCAGGTGTGTATTTTAACACGTCAAACGAAACAAGTCATGCATAAATCACGATGCACCGGTAGAGGTTATGAATTGAATTAACTCCGTGAAATAATTAATTCTTTAACAGCTAAGAAAAACGGACTTTATATGTTAAGATAAGATTAATAGGATTGTATCAGCAAACATATTATATGCAAATGATTTGAATACACAATGGAACTCCTGAAGCGTTATTGGAAGAGAAATTCTTGTTCTTATCCATTCCTAAAAGACAGAAACCCAACTTAAAAAGATATAAAAAAAGTGGGATCACTGTCTTGGCAAGGTCGAAGCTAATCACAAGGGGATAAAACCGTTTTGTGAAGAACCGAACCCTACAATAACCCCACAGAATTGATCAGGGGTTTTACACGATCAAAATTAAATGTTCTAATACAGACACATGAATGCAATCATTAATGCCAGTACGTGACGCGTAAATCGAATTAGATTCTGATAAAAAAGAGCATATATGTTATAATGGGTTCCTAAATCTTCCTTGTATTAACACATAACACAAGAGTCATACACGATGAAAATCCTGTTGTTGAACTAGCATATTTTTTTATTTCAAATCAAATTGTCCTTGAACATTTGAAATTCATAAATACTTTTTTGAAAGTTATGAAATTGTTAAACCTCATATGTCGTGTATATTATGGATTAACAAAATTGAATAAAGCAAGCTAGACAGCACTTTTAAGGTGCGACGACATTATTATAAATATAGGATCTTGCATGAGTGGTCGTTTTGCAATGAATGTTTTAAACAAGTCATCTAAATTATTTAGATGACGAGTTAAATAAATTCAATACAAAATGACCACGAATCTAAGATTCTATTTATAACATGACCAACACATTTTCTTTTTATTTAATGCTCTTTCGCTGTTTATTCACATTGTAATAGAGTGTAACTGAAGAAATGCGCTGGAATAATGACGCCATTTCGTCACAAAAATGACGTCATTTCACAGTTATATAACTAGTGTTATAACACCCGTGTAATAAACAAAATTGAGCATTATGTTATTTCACTCCTGGAGCGTAGGTCATGTTATAATTAATTATATATTAGTATATACACTTATATATACTAGTGAAAAAGCTATCACAGTCGGGTGATGTTTAGCCATTGTGTATAACCTGTGGTCTAGTCAAGTCAAGGAAATCGTTTGAACAAAATAAAAATAGAAACAATATGAATTCCGGTCAAGTTACTTTATTCAATTTGATAATAATAAATATTATAACAAAACTACTACTACTACTACTACTACTACTACTACTACTTCTACTACTACTAAAACTACTACTACTACTACTACTACTACTACTACTACTACTGACAATAATAATAATAATAATAATAATACTAATAATAATAATATAGTAATAATAATATAGTAATAATAATAATAATGATAATACTAATAATGAAAATAATAATCATAATAATGAAAATAATAAAAATAATAATCATAATAATAACAAATATGAACTAAAGATAAACTTTACGTGTACAAAACCAAATCCGCTGTCTGAGATGAATAAGGTTGATGGGCCCGTTTCATAAACGATTTCTTCCGTAAGTATGCTTACCAACTTCCGAGCGTTTCATAAAAAAATTCTTACGCAACCATCTGCTACGAATGCGTAAGTTCCAATGTTAAAGTTGCAAATGGTCAAAGCTGTCGTAGCGTTGGCAAATATGGCCGCCTAAGCGAGTGAACCAATTCACACAATTTCCAAAATTAAAAAAAAAATTAAGTGCTAGTTTTCTGTAAAAGAAGCATGACTTTTCTCTTAAAAATGAAAAAGTCGGTTTATTTTTGTACATTTTAATGATTTATCTACATTATAGAGAGCACAGTTGTTTCCCTTGTTTGCAATTTCACGATGAGAAAAACAATGTCAACTGTAAAGGTCACAATATACTAAATAATCGTTTCATGTAGGCTGTACTCTCTAAAAAAATATCATAGTTGACTCGAATGCATTTTTTTACTCTTTAAACTATTGTTCGGGTTTTATCTTTCGGAGATAATGGTAGGGCATAAATAGGTGTTTACGACCGAATCACTGAAATATGCTAAACTTGAAGACTATAGTAAAGCCTTGCACTGAAAAAAATAACATTTCACTAAGAAACGGCAGCAAAAACAGTTGATTTTGATTCGTGTCTTTCTTGGAATGAACATGACCTATCTTTTTAATTGCATAATTCGGTTCCGCTAAGAATGACCTTTAAGAAAAGGTATGGTTATGGGGGTCTCTATGTGCAAAATGTTGCATTTATTTTCGCTCAAAGTTGTCGCTTTTACATTGAATTATATAGGGAAACTATTTAGTATATTATGACCTAAACACATTTTATTGTAACGTTTTTTTTAAATTTCCACTAACCATGAATAACCACTTACCATGCTTTGAATTACTCGATCTGCATTTTCTTTCTAAAACAGAAAAAAGGATCATTACAAAAGCGACTCTTATATAAAAGGTTTCCATTGAAGACACAGATTTCATAACATATTTTAATTAATATTGTAACTGGTACATGCTCAAGTTTGGTGCACCCTGATGATAAGCAGCCAAAAAAGTTTCAATCATGACTGACAGTGTTATTTCATACTAAATTAATTAAGGATGCATTACATTTTTGTGCTGGTTCTTTTATGTTCATTCTTTTTAAGAAATGTTGATGTGGAATCAATAAAGGGAGTTTCTGGGCCTCTTCTCAATGTAGACATAAAGCGCTACAGCTTGTCGGAGATTAAGATTGCCATGTACTTTTTTAATGAGAAAATCTGTGAATATTTCTTCTAATAATATAAATTAAAACCCAAAATATAAAGTAGGTACATGTTGAAATTTCATTTTAACAGTAAAAACTGAAACGATTGAAACTTATTTTTTTTTATTATAGTAATATTTGTATAAACTGTTTTTTTTAATAACAACAAAATATAAACCTGATTTATTAGATTTTTATTGCTATGTCTTACTATTACTAAAATGTGCTTATAAGATGTATCAATGCCAAAACATATCGCATATTATTTACCTCAAATAAGTGATGCATAAAATTGAGTGTTGGACCCATTCAATGTTTGGTTCTGTTGTAATGGTAATCAAATTAATAATATCAATAATACGGGTATGCTCACATCGTAAGGGTTTCAATATTTAAGGGACGTGTTCACAGTTTGATTCATTTTTAACTTATGATAGTAAAAGCCTTACATTGCTAAATTTAAACACAGACTAGAATTTTAGAAGCCAAAACAACAATAGAAAAATGTAATTCCCCGTGGGGGCGTTAAAATAACATTTCATTTGCCTTAACCACTCAACCATCCTGAATATTGAACATTCATTTTAAAATTCATATATCTGATCCATGTTATTTGACAGAATGTAATAGAAACAACAGGATAATTAAGAATTATTCAATCATTACTCTTTATGATTGTAATCATTACAAATGTTGATAACTCATAAGAAAGCTGTATTTTCAGTTTGAGTCTATATTATTACTAGCATTTTGCTCCTTCATTTACAGAATTATTTTATATTTTGTATATGTGACTAAAATTTGGAAAATAATCCTTTTGACAATCTCTGTACAATTCCCCTTGAACTGTATGCTTAGTTTTGTGAATGGAATGCATATCACCATTGCAAAAGTTAATCTTTTCAAACCTTCAATTGAAGTACGTAGACTGGTTAAACGTTCGTAAGATGCGTTAGAATTCTTAAGTTTGCGAACGTGTTTATGAAACGTTAGTAGGAATTTGCGTAAGAACGTTCGTACGTAAGAATCGCAGAATTCTTTCGAAAAAAACTTATGAATTGTTTATGAAACGTTCTATTTAATTAAAATAATTTACCTCTATTATTAGATAAAAACTAAGCAAAACGCTGAATCTTTGATGCACTATTTTTGTTACGAACAATATAATCTCATTGCATTTGGTATAACATCTTGTACATGGAATGTTTTATTTTAATTTAAAGGACGACTTTCATTATTCTAATGAACTTAACCAGGGAATAAAATATAAATTTATCCGCCATTGCAATATACGATTCAGAATCAATAATAACTAAAATACGATATAATACGGTATACTATTTAGTTCGTTTATGAACAATATGTATCAACATATCTATACATATCTACGAACAAACTATCGTATTAGACCCAAGTGCAAAAGAAATAGAAATAGAAATTAAATACAAAGTAGTTTGTCAAAATACGATGGTTATTAACAGATTCATTACTGATGTCACAAATTCCATCAGAAAACATTCAAGCATTTGATTATTTAAAAGAAAATCAAACGTTGAATATATTATAGTTTAATAAATTGTGTGTTCTCACCGAATTGTTGTGAATACATAATACGTACGTGCATGCCGTTTGAACACTGTTTAATTGTAATGCATGTCTATTTACATGATTGTATTTGTATCGTACCGATGCACTTTATTTTGGATTATTTATGTAAATACCCAAATTCAAGGTGTCGATGTTATAAACAAAGATAAACACTTTGAAATAACATATTTGCAAATTTACAACCGCGTCTAATTGTATTAACATGATAAATAAATAAACTTAAAGTAAACTATACATGTTAAACAAAACCTTCGGGCTCACAGAGTCATGTAATTGTGATTAATGATGATTATCAAATAAACTAAAAACTAAAAATAAATAATGCACGTCAAAACACAATGGTGACTTTTTTAATGGCATTTAGGATCAAATTATGTGTTAAGACATTTAAACAACCAGTTACTTATATAACTGATGATCTGATCTAGTATTCAGGTATTTCTTGTAGTCTATACCTTTCTTTTGTTAAAGTATTTTGTCCACTGGCTTCATGTTGTATGTTTTGACAATTAAACTAGTTCACACTTGTATATACACGTTTAGCTATTATATCGAATTGCATTCACGTAAAAAGATTCAAGATTCAATGTTTATTGCTATGTGGCCTCCGGCCATTGCAAGTGCAAATAGCATCGTATAGCCACTACATTTCAAAACACGAACAATGTATAAGCAAACATACATATGTAATGGTACAGCTATTTATAATTAACTGCTATTCAGTAACGCATTTCTTTTTTCAAAAGCATAATACAAGAACATATGAGTACCCCTCATCACCTTTTTTCACGGGAGCTTATGATTATATTAATTTCATTAATAGTAGCGGGTGTATAATACTTAATGGGTATATACCTTTCCCGGAGGTCTAAGTAATCAAAACATAAAAACAAACAAATTTAAAAATTCTGATATCCAATTAAGAATTTAATGTGACGACAAGACTCACTTTTTACGTGCTCAATGTAACGGAAAAATACACTTAATGTTGGCATCAGCAAGCCACTTTAATTGTAAAAACTATATAAGTTGAAGGACCAACGGGTTTCAGCACCATTTATTTTCATAACGAGTGGTTTAACACACAAATGAATTAAGCGTCAGAATGTAACGTTTATTTTCTTATGTAGAATCTACTCAAAGGGAACTGTACAAAACATAGAAATAGCATATGCTGTTTAGCTTCACAACTTTCAACAAATACTAAAACGTTAGTTTAATTGAATAATGATTTGATATATCTAACCAAATGTTATATAAGCATTACCTTTTGCGATTTCCATTTTATTCAAACAATGTCTATGGTTAAAGTTCAATCTTTAAATGTTCACTTCCAGTTTCACCTTAACTCCTCTCAGTTTAAATATTACCTGTCCTGTTCAACGAATGCGCTCACATTTAAACGCGTAATTCACACGTCACTTGCAACTCGCGGCAAAAGGAAACAAGTAAACAAGAACAAGTCTGAGCAATAGGTTTTCTTAATATCCGGGCCGTAGAGAGGGTTAAAAGCATTTTCATAAATTGCAGATTTATCGAATATGCATTTTGCAATTAATAATTAAAGAGCTAAAAATTGCCGGTCATAAAACAAGTATTTGTATTCCATGTTCTACGTAAAAGCCTCTATACGAGATATATTCTTTCAGTTTATTGTTAAACTGATTGTTTTCGCAAATCTTAATAATGGTTTTTGCAATTCTAAATAAGCAATCATAATCAATAAATAAGGTGTTATTTAACGTTACGTATCAAAGGGATTATCATTAATATATTAAAAAATTCATTATCAGTATAATCAACCTATAAACTCGAGATTTCATATAATACTAATAAGTTTTATAAGTATCGGAAGCGTTGTGCATTTTCTTATAATAAATGTCCTTAATGTATTTTTTAAATTTAATATAAGACTTACTATACATTATCAATTGAATAATAAAATCAAACGTATAATTAGCAAACCTTACCAGGGCGAATACGTTGTCTATTAAGATGTGTTAAATTTTATGGAAAACAAGCAACTGTCACTGATAGTTAAAGGGACCTGTTCACGGTTTGGTAAATTGACAAAATTGAAAAAAAAAACTGTTTCGGATTTGCAAAATAAAAGGATATCGCATTTATAAAATTTCACTTAATTCGTATCGTTTTAGTTTCAGTTAAGTTTTAACCGAGGAAATCAAAACTTCTATTAAGGCCATTAATCAATAAGAATTAGGAAAATTACATTTAGAATTGTTCAATATTTCATACAACAATTCAATGATATATGATCATGTCATAAACACCAATTCGTGTCAATGGAATTAAGTTTCCCCCAATCCGTTCTGTCAGATATGGTTTTAATTACTTACGTATACAACTTATAGAAAGGTACGACTCGTCTTCTTTAAAACGTATTTTAATATCACTATTTCATAACAAGGTCAAACTTAACTTTGTGTTTATGTTGGTTTGTATTGTGCTGTATTGTGCTGTTATGTACTGTTTGGGCAATCGGTCACTTGCCTTAAATAAAGGACCAACTAATTGTTTTTAATGAAAATTCAATACTGCTCCAGCAGCTGGAGTTTCACTTCTTTATATTGTAAAAGTAAATGTAGACGTATGTAAAAATCAAATAAGTAAATATCACAGTTACATTGTGCATGAGTCATTTTGTCCTCATTGGTGTAAACCCTGAATATTAAGGACGTATAACAGTATCTCGAGGAACAGATAATTAAATCAATTGAAGCGCGAAATTTTAATTTGTTTACGTACTTTCGGAACACAGGTTCAACCTGCTGTTTTGATCCAATCAAAGTATAGTGAATGATTGATCGTTGAAGGAGTAAACGGTATAGTAACATTCTTGTTGAGAATGACAGAAACCTACGAAACAAGGCGGTTAAAAAATAGCAGACAAAAAATATAGGCGACCCGGACGTAGGCTTGTTTAAACATCAATAAGATTCGTTGGCAAAGATTTGATTCAATTTGCATTTAATTTCTCATTTACTTTATGTTTAGCTGTAACGCGCATTTGTGCAAGGCGATAACGCGTTTTAACACTGTTTACCAATATTAAATCACATACGCGTATGAGTTATGTGAAAAGGACAGATTTGTCAGAAATAATAAACAAACAAATCACCATGATAAAACTCGGATTTACTTGCAAATGTGCAGCTTTTCAAGCGTCACGTCTAAATATAGCCGGACAATTTGAAGAGGCAGTAAATCTCTGTATATATGTAATGCCTTTGATAAGGTGTGTTTATATGTATTCATGCCTTAGGCAAAGCCTTTTCCGCTGAAATGTTAAAAATAACACTACCGGAGGCTTTTGAAGGATGCCTTAGCGAAGCATGATACGGAGATGAATGGGTTAGGACAACAGTTGCTGAAAGACTGATGGCATGTTAACTTAGGCCTAGGCCAATATAGCTCCAAGCTACAATGACCAGGGCAAAAAATGGTTATCAAACGAATGCTATGAGTATATCCTTTGGAGACCCCATAAACGAAAGCACGTTTCTATGCGTTAGTTTCACGTCTCACCATTTTGTTGATTCTTATGTTTCGTAAACCCATCCTAAACAGGGATAATGTGGACCGAAGAGCATTTATTGTGTATTCTCGATTCAATACCGAATAAATGAGAACTTTTTTGTATCAAACACTTAATTCAGATCCTTTATGCTGTACTGCATCATGCGCAAATCCGGTTACTGTTGGGGATGTTTACAGAAGCCCAACGCCAAAGTACCATCTGCGAGCCCTCACATTGCATCGGTAAGATGCACAAGGTACTTACTGAGCGAATCGATATGCTGAGCATTTCTCATTTGCACGACAATATATTTGTCTTAGCAAATTAACAAGGTGTTTTTCCAAGTTGACAAGACATTTGGAAAACTTTTATGCGGGCAGTTTTAACGTCTTCAATTGTGATCCAATAAAAATTGAAACAAAAACACCTACAATTAAATACGTAGCGTGTGATAATTGAGATGCAATAAACTTCGTAAGTGCATTTTGTAACAGAATAAATTAAAACAGATGTAATTTTTGTACTTTGAATAAACACATATAATTTAATAGATCATGTGTAATCATTTTGGCGTGTTGCAAAACATATCAATATCTAAAGAGTTGACATAAGCATTCACAGCCAGAGCCAGTTCCTACGAGCTCCGTTTACCCGTAGCCCTCTGCTAAGACTGGGTTCTGGATATTAACATATTAGTATTAATTAATCCCAGACGACGAAGTTTTTTTTTAAATTACAACAATGGCAATTTAATAAAAGACACACAATTAAAAGAGAACAATTTGGTAGACCTAATGAAATACAACTAAGCATCGATAAACACTAAACTTAAGTATAACAAGCACAAGTAAACTGTTCGATAATAAATAGTATTGTATTTGAAAGGGGATAACTGCGTCATTCCTATAATAAATATCATTAGGAGTTGTCCCATATGTTCTAAAAAAAATTACATAACCATTGAAATATTAAAGAGACTCAATTGATGTGTTTATATTTTATTCATGTAAACTTTAAACTGATAAACTTCCTTACATTTATGTGACGCATTCGGTCACAGCTCATCAGATACGCCTTGGTAGCAGAGTTAGGCATGCCTATATATAAATTTATTTTTGTTATGCTTGCTCAGTTTTCAATTAGAAGATTATATATTTCAAAGAAGCAGATTAACACGGTGTGATACGAACGTAAAACGAGGTAAACACTCAGAATTCGGATAAAAGAACAACAACAATAAAGTGCATAGCATTGATGCATCATATTACTTTCTAATTTAGTTAAGTTCAATATTCTAAAAAAAGACAGTGTGTTAGTATCGTCCAAAAATGTTTGTTTAAACGTTTTAATATCGGTTGGGGAAAACTTGTTTTCTTATGAACAAGAACAAATATGACAACCTGTATACTCTTAAGTAATTGACTTATGTTAACCTTAAATATCTGCGATATAAAGGTTAAGTTATATGTCACAGATTAAAAACTTTTGTAAAATACATGTCTTATAAATATTGTAAAGTTGGATGTTCGAAACAAAGTTTATTACTTTGATCACAAATTGTATATGGTTCGTTATATTACATAAGCGTCCTCCTAAAACGTCCTGTTATTAAACAACGTATATCAGTTTATATGCGACCCCAGGGCCACATGTAATCAACTAAACTAGGTTTAAACAATATGAGTTTAATGAAAAAATGGTGACAACTCAGCAATTTAAAGGTGGTGAGCAACAGAATTTATGTGAATTGACCTTGACCAAGGGGACATCGATCTCGCATGTGGATCATTTCCTGAAAACAGTTATGTCACACAGTCTGATAAAGGAGAACAATTGAAGAAAATTATTACGGAATACCTTAATGCATTGTGACATAATTGCTAAATATCGATTCTTTAAATCATTAAATTCAGGTTGTGATCTTGACCTTTCCACTAGAGTTATTTGTCTGACATTGTATTCAGGAACAGATGATTTAAAAAACCGTTTTAAACTTCATGGCTTTTGCTCATATGTAATTTGAGATACGTATTCTGATTGAAATTGAGATATATTATTGTTACAAGTGTAATAATCCCGCAACAATTTCACACCGTAAAAGATATACTTAGGTCTTAGAAAAGTTGAGAATACCAGTGACAATCAAACCAATAATTTTCTCAACATTTAATTACAATACAGCGATAACGATTCTAACGGTGAAAAACTGCCACTGAGCGACAATGAACTGTTACCGTCAACATAAGTACATCATATGTCCTCAAAAGAGACGAGCTTGTACAAACTGCAACCGTGATTTTATACAATTTAATTTGCATGAACACGAAATAAAAATTAAGCACGTCCATTAGTGCGAATTCTGTCACAGTTCACGAAATTGCAAACCGGATCCGTTTTTTTTATTAATTGTTCAAAACAAACATGTAATACCAAGAATTAACGATCATTCACTTACTAGTATGATAATATTTTCGCAATTATGAAAATATGTTTAATGTTGACAGACGATAACATCTTGCATCAAAACTTTTAATTTAAATCTCCTCAATGCAATTTATTTATACGAATTTATTCTTTGAATATGTTATGTTCGACCGTTTTTCAGGCCAATATGCAGAAATGTTATGCAGCGAGTATAGTATAATGTATGTTTTAAAGAACGTATGCTGGTGTGGTTATTATGGATGCTTTTAATAACGTTTTAAGTGGCAAAATACAACGCAGGCTGGCAAAACAACGACAACATTAAACGGCGCTAAATTAGATATTATTTTATTGGAATAAGGAATAGAGAACTAGGAAAAAGAAATCAACTTACCCTCCATGACTTGCTGATATAAATTTTATATTATATTGAATTGAAAGAAGACTGTTTTGTTTCTCATTTTGCGACATCTCCGTGTTGTGATGTTAGGCTGTACGCTGGTTGATTACACTTGCCACAAATAAATTGGTAATGTGTTGTGTCTCGTATGACACCTCGCATAAAATTAATTTTAAGTATCTGGCGACATGTTTATCGACACGACAGCGCTAATGTTGTTGTCGCATAAAACACACGTGTTCAGAGTCGTTAAGCAAGAAATTAAAATAAAATAGTTATAGGTGCTACATACTTATTTGTGTGATTCATGTATGGCTCTTACTGTTTGCTAATTGCATTCCTAAATAAAGTTGATGTTATATTTGTTAATTGTTTCTTTCTAAAAAAATCGGTAATTCAGTGCAAACCGCCCACGTTGTAGTCGACCATACGAACCACTCCTCTTCGCTAGTGGTAATAATAAGTTTCGTCAAATTGATAGCTACATAATAAGCAATATGACGTTCGCTGAGTGGGACACTTGGTAGTTAACTTCGTTTTAATCGCTTATACATTAGTGAATTAACCGAGTTTTATATAGTTTTTTAAATATTTTAATTAATTCGAAATGCAAACTATGATTTGAAATATTATTCGTTTTAACATTAATATTGCTTATGGCGTCTTAAGTCGCAATGCACAGACTACTAAACTAGAACAATTTATTCGCGTCTAATTTTTTTTAGAAAGTAAACACGCTTTTAAAATTATAGAATATTTGAAATTGAAACGCTAACGTAATTAAAGTAATATCAATGTTAACTTAAGTTAAAGCTAATGATCAGTAGAAATCATGTATAATGTAAACAATCGTAAACGTTATTAGTTATAGGTTATTCAAGCAATTAGTCAATGTATACAAAACGCGTTTCTTTTGCGCTTAAAATAAAAGTAAATTACACTGTTTACGGAAAACGTATTCTAAATGTAACTAATTTAAACATTAACAACAAAACACACTCTTTTTTAGGGGGGGGGGGGGGGAGGGGGTATTGTGGAAAGCAACAATTGGCTTATATCGCAATATTGCATTCACTATAAAAAAAAAACATAATTATAAACACAACTTAAACGCTGTTTATGATATTAGTTTTGGTCTTAGTTGTACAGCCAAGTTGTTTTCCTAGGTCAATGAGTTCACAAATCAACCATGACACGCGTGATATTCGACAGTTTATACAAAAACAAACGTCAAAGTAGTTCAAGGTTATATCCTGTTTTACTTACTAACGATATAAAAAGTAAAAGGCATTTCATTCAAACATTTTACTTGCAATACATCTATAGAAACTTTTATAATGTATTAGTATTGTTAACGTGTAGAGCAATATTTCCATCATGTACATACGCATGTTTGATGATCGAGGTAAACTTTTCCTCTGATTATTTTTAAGCCATTATGTTATATTTCCATGTGCATTATTTATGTTATGTATTCATAATAGTATTATTTTGTACATATAACGAGTAATATTTTCTTTTGTTTAAAAAATGCGTACATAGATGTTCGTCTTTGATTACCTTTTTGTTTTGTTTTTGTTTTTCATGACGTACTTTTCCACGAAGTGAACGAGAGCATAGCATCAATCAGTTCATCCTTGTTACATAAATTATGTTTGACTAATGACGTATACAACACATTTTGTATATAAGCTCGGTATTTTTTTGACAAAACCGACTTTCACTACTCAGAGTTGAAGAACAATGGTGTCAAGCAAAAAGATATTCGTTGTTTTAGTTGCGTTTTTATTCATTGACAATTGTGAGTATGAATTGTATTTGATTATTTGTTTATGTCTTTATATGTATGGTTATGGGAAGTTTTGCTTGTCCGGCAAACATATGCACGTGTATCATTCTTACGTTCTTTATGACCTTATTAGCTACTAGTCGCAAATATTCAGATGAAATGGTTACGTATTTGTTACATGTTTGTAATGCAAATGATTATTAGAAAGCTAAGTTCTGATTAACTTAATGAAACTAAAAGGTCAATATTGTGTTATTACATAAATTGTATTTGTCAGAGGAAATGCAATCAATCGCTTCAACCCTCCTCTTAATGAATATTGTAAAATAATTCCATGGTAGATCGTCAGTTAATGACCTATTTTCGCGTATTGATGTTCTTTATATTGCACAGATAATGTGTCATACCGGGAAAGGTTCTTGATCACAGATTTTCATATTCTTGGAAAATGACATTAAAATAATTTTCTAATAATTTTCTTATTTTGAAACAGTTTTAAAAATTATAACAGCAAGGACAAATGTATAATCAAAAATCTTCTTATCGTGGGGTTCTTACCCGCTTTATGTCGTAGAAAATGATAAAGCGTTACCACCACACCACGCTACATGTAAGTCATTTGAATATAGTCAACACGCTTTGACGGTAATGCCTATTTTGAAGAATTTTTTATTTAAAGCGTCACTAATCCTTCATTATTTTTTTCCGATTTCGATCAATAATAATATTTAACCAAACATATAAGTTAACGTTTTTTAGTAAGGAGTTTTGTTTTTCTTGCTTGAATATAATGCAAACATTCTCTTTTGAATTTATGACACATGTTTTAAACATTTATACATATGGCCAAACTGTGAACCGTTTTAAGCCACATCTCGAAAACCAAGATCTATGCATTTCCTTTAACTATTATCAAACAACATTGTACATTTTACAACATAAAAGCAATATTCAATTGAGCCGGGGAGTCTTCATAAATTATAACAATTATTAAAAAATAGTACACACCATTGATGGCCTCTTTGCATTAAAAGTGCCAAAAGTAAAACTAAAAACGTTGATTGGACCGACGTCGAAGGTTGAGGCTTGGTAACGTTATTTGGCTGACTAGGAATACAAAATACCAGGAGACACGTGTTACCTTAGATATTATTTTACTTTATCAGCCCGCTACAAAAGAACAAAATGATGAAGTGCGTTTTGTTTTAGTGTTGAGCATGTTCAATTATATATGTTCATACGATTAACAGGTAAGGCAGATTCCATCATCTGCGAAAATGCTTCGGGCACACTCTACTGCGCAAGCGGCGTCATCAGAATCAGTTCTGCTGTGTATGGTCGCACTCAAGGTGGCCAACTATGCCCTATAAACCGTAAAATCAGAGTCAGAAATTGCAGATCCCCAACCTCGACAGAAAAAGCCAAGAGCATTTGCGATGGAAAGAAGTTGTGTACCCTCAATGCAAACAACTACGTGTTTGGGGACCCTTGCCCTACCATTAAGAAGTATTTGCAAGTAAAACATACATGCGAGTAGATCGACAATGAACGTCATTCCGCCTGGACATAATGAGGGCAGGGCATATTGTTTTACATCAGTCAGATATTTGTGAAATAAAGAATGAAAATCAATTGAACATAAATAAAATTACAATCGTTATTATTTAGTTTACTTTTATCTCTAAACAAAATATATGCATGTAAAACAAATACAGGTAACACTAATATATTGATTGAATACAAACAAGGTATGACATGGAATGCACAGACAATTTTTTGTAAGGTAATATAGTTAAATTATACCAATAAATGGACTAATATAGTTAAATTATACCAATAAAGGGACTATGTCATTAAGAGTGCAAAAACAGGCACATTTTCGACAAAAATTAGATATTTTAAGGTAAGTTCGGTTTATCCTGATATATTTACAGGTTTACATACGTAACGATTTTAAAGAGACGGCTGTTGATTGTTATTGGGCATTAAAAAGTTGCGTTTCTTGCGAGCAAAACGATAAAAGAGAAGCAACAATGCACGGAAATACTGGAAAAATACTGAAAATAACATAACATTAAATCATTCCTGATGTACTCTGATATGCAATTCAATTATCAAAAACGTGTAACACAATTGTTTTATAATCATTAATTCCCAGTAAATTCCGGGGCCTCAAAATCACAATGACGTTGTACTCAGCTTATGGGACTTTCATTAGTGGATAGTGTTGCTCATTAGTATTTTATATATATGTATATACGTGTAACGCTTTAACAAAAAAAATAAAAATATACCTATCGCTAAAATAGCGAGAGGTTCTTTTGCAAGGATTAACATGTATTTAGAGTGCAGTAGAACGAATCTATGTACATATCTTACCTTTTGTTAAAATGCAGTCTGGAGCGACTATAAGGAGTTGAACTAGTTAAAACAATATATATATATATATATTATGAAGACATATATTAACAATTTATCTTTCACATAGTTGATTTAACACTGTTCTATAGTTATATGTATGTTATTTTATTCTCGCTCAGCGGTTTGGGCATGTCATTATTTCCTTACCTATCTACATATGTACAATAGATATCGTTTCAAACGGGCGTTTCACTTTGGTGTGTGATGAATTATTGGGCCAATATGGGTTCGCCGGTTTAGACCAAAGTGCTTTGCATTTACCATTCTAGATTTCATCCCAGTTTTGATCATTTAATGTTTGTAGTTGGTATTATTTAAATACGTAGTGGGAAAACAATATTAAATTCTCATGTTCTGGAATTTCATCGTTAACTAGTTTAAATTATTGTATTTTTGCCAAACTGCACACAAAACTTGAAAAAGTCCCTGTTAAAGTTCAACTCGGGAGCATGTTTTGAACTAAAATTTCAGTATTTGTTTGTTTTTAATTGTGAAATACTAAATATATTCCAAACCTCTCGGGAGCAGAGTACGTTCAAAGTAAATAAGACTTGTAGCCGACTGCATTATTGTCATATTTTGGACATTTGATGATTATAATTAATTTAATGGTGTTACTGTATTATATCTACGTGTAGGTAAACCTTTCATTAAATACCGCAGATTTTTCGAGTCGTCATGAAATTTTAATTGGAAAATGTTTACACTGTCTACATAAATATACACGAATAAATGGGGCAACATCGATTTGACCGATGATCCGACTTACCAGTAGTTAGATCAATACAATACAGTAGCTCCCCAGCAATTTAATAGCAATTTTACGCACAATCTATTTAAAAAATAATCATTAACGTAATTCTGTTAATTATAGAATTTACTGTGTGACCAATGTCAAGGTGTTTCTTGCTTACGAATCCAACAAAACTTGAAATGTTTCAAATAAGTGATGTGTTGATTAATTATTAAATACATCATGGTCGACAGAGCCTTAAGTGGCCACTTATATTACGGAACATTAATCGATATGAGGTATTTATGTTTTTTTCTAATACTAACTACGAACCGCGCATATCCAGCTTTCCTTTCAGTCCTCTCAGGGTTGCGTAACCAAACAACAAAGGGTTCATTTACCCTGACAAACTTTTCATAGTATGTGTATACAATATGTAAACCAATATAGAGTGAATGACCTGATTACCAGAACATGTAAATGATTAAAGACGAATTCTCAAACGTTCTGCTAAATGTGGTTTATCTGGTGCTTAAATGTATTGAGCAGACACTTAAACGAGATATAGTAATAAATTACAGCCTGAATTGTGTTCGTATACGCATGGGACGGATTAAATTAAAGTATAGCGGGCATTACAGGTTTTATGGCGTATCCATTACGACAGTACATGCTCGCCTCGCACACAATCAGCTGAATGACGAAGAATTGAATGAGAAATATCGGTAAAAAAGTACATACTTTATGTATAAATGTATTTATTGTGCTGCAATTTGATATAAATTGTTAAATCCAAAAAGGTTAACATACTTGACGCAGTAGTCAGCCAAATCTCGTCATGAAACGATTTTGACCACCTCGTTCGATGGTATTTAAGACAATATAGCCCTGCTATAAATGCATATTGTGTATATCATTTTCATGTGAGCGTATGGTAATCAAACAATGAACAACGAAAATATACCTTCCCCATTCTAATATGCGTATTTGGCGGCTAATGCATGAAAAAGTGCTTCAGCCATGATTCTTTTAAGAATAAACGAATGTATCCAAACTAAACGGTACTGCTGCAACTGATATAATTCAATAACAGAGATCGATTTTTACTGAATTAACAAACAAACCTTATAAAATGTAAAACTGATATATACTATTTTAGTACAATTCATTACTTAAATACTTTTCCAAAATGTACGGACACGTTTCCTTTTGGCTAAATGTTCGTTGTTTATTTATTTTATTGGATGAGCATTATTACATGTATAATAAAGATATATTGAAGACCGAAATAATACAACACACTTTATGGGAGAATTACAAGCAACAATCTCTAATATTTAGCATTATACTACTATTTCGTAGATAAGCTTATAATATGTTTATATGAAATCCTTACCATATTTTTTAAGAGAAACATAGATGAATATGTTTCTTAATGTAAATAATGTACGGTCAGAATGTTATATGATCATGCACACATGATGGGCGTGCTAGTATTTCATTTGCGAATCTGGTATAAGCCTTGTCGTGCAAGAATGGGTCTGCTGCAGTCTGCTCACGAGCTACGCTGTAAGCTACAAAGTAACGCAAATTGTGTGCTCTCAATATCTTTCGCCGAGACCTGGATGCAGTTGTCAAGCAGACGGGCAAGATGTAGTGACATCTGGGGATACTCAACCAAAACCAAGACGCCTGGGGGAAGCTGGTTGGCGACCAATATCTCAGAAGGGAAAATAGGAAAAGATGAAATGCATACTTATGATTAGACGACAGCAAAACTCCAGAGCAGGCTGCGAAATCTTAATATAATGTCAAATACTGCACGTCTGTTAAAACTTCTAGACATTCACAGATACGTCGGGCTTTGCTTGCGATTAGTTATTGCAACATTGGCGTCTTTATATCTACATAAATAAAATTAGCACTGGCATTTTCCATAAACCCGTCTCATGATGTTGGTGTCCTTACTATGACAAAATAAACCCATTTTCAAAAACTCCAGAATCCCTTCGTGTCTTTTACTCGACAAAGTTGCGTAATCACTACCTCCTAAATATTTACACTGAGTTTAGAATGTAGACTTCATGCAATAATCTTCGACGTCGACGCGTTTTTTAGTATATACTGTGACTCGATTGCGACTTTTATTGTTTCGTTGTGATCACGTTTCTATTTCATCGTTGCTGGATCGTAAGGTGGAATAAGAGCGATCCTACGCCATTTAAGTAGTCCAAAGTTGGCACCCTTGGCATTTGAATACCACTTTCATGCATTCTTACGACGACGCATGACGCATACGTGTCTTATTTAGCAATCCTGACGCGAACACAATCTCACACAGATACACAAAGTATGAGACCAGATTCATAAACAAATACAGGAATATGTGAGTAAATTCAGATATCGATATTTGAGACAAAAAATAGATGATCAGAAAAAGATACAGACTGTATGGCACTTGAATCAGTCCCAGATACAGACACTAAGAGGTCGGCATCAAAACAGATTTAGACAGCGCGAAAACAATAAAGGACTCATAAAGGGACATCGTTGATTCTGAAACAAGAAACGATATAGACAGTAACACAGTAGAATCTGACATAAACACCAAATCAGACATATATAGAGATAGTATGAAACTTGAAACCGACACGTATTCAGTCATAACAACCAACATCAAACAACGAGGCACATACTATTAGACCAGACTACACAAATTATGATTCAAGAATCACCACAAATACAAACAGTATTAGACAAGAATCCAATAAAAAACAGACATTAAGAGACCAGAAATAGACACGAATACAGAGAGGACGAGACTTCACTCAGGCACAGATGCAGACAGTTTGAGACCAAAATCGAACACAAAGACTTATGCGATATGACAAAAACACGACAACACTGATACATACAATTAAACAATCACTAAAAATACATTTATAAGCAGTGAATCAATTGAAACAGATACATCCATGTTTAAAGCAGTGCACTATTATGAAGGCATCTGTTTGGTCCAATCAACTGAAAAGGAGTAATGAAAAAGAAAAGTGTGCAGAGCAGTTTGTGGGCCGGCATATAGAAACGAGTATTAAGTAAAATAAGATATCGGTAGATATTGCAAAAAACAAAATAAAAATGTAATTTATAAACAAAATAAACTAAGTTTAAGAATATTAAGGTAAACTACTTTTAGGTAACTCCAGCATTATTATCAGATGATACGTTCTCATTCAAAGTCGCTCTAATGTGGCTTACGCCAAATAGAAAATTACCTTTACAATACAGGATAGCACATTTAACATGACAAAGGCATCAAAACATGCAATCGAGAAATCACTTTAAAACGGTCAATCAAAGGCATGCGAATAACACAAAAGGTATCCCAACAATAATCTCTCTAAATGGTAAATACAAACTTGACTTAATAGGAAGTTATTATATTATGATCAGGTAATTTAGCGTGTATATATTACACATAAGTGTTTAAAAAAAAATATTGGTCACGGCATTGGAACGGTCAATCAAAGGCATACGAGCAGCAAGCCTAACACATAAGGTATCCCAACAATAATCTTTCTAAAAGATAAATACAAACTTGACTAGATAGGAATAACATATCAGACAAACGTTAATCAAAAAAAAGTAAATGTTGGGGTCACCGCATTTGAACGGTCATTTCAAAACACGTTTGGGCCTTTACCCGGTACACGGCAATATAAACCTCAAGCTTAGCTTAGAACTAAACATACATGATAGGATAGTTTATGAATATTACGTCTCGACAAAAGCATTTGTCGTTACTCTCGAAGGTGTTGACTCGCATTTCAAATCTTTAATGTTACTCTTGCAGTATCAAGTGGTAACTTAATACACATACATACGTGTGGATCAAGATGACTGTATGAGTATGAGAATCTCATTTGAATGTTCTTTATCCGAAATGTCCATAATCCGAAATGGCCATCATCCGAAATATTGCTGTTTACTTACAATTTGTCAAAGAGAAAAACAAACGTATACATACATATGTACCAAATATGTATGCTATTAGCTTCATGTCATGCCCAATTCCTTAGAGAATGCAACGTTTAAATGTCATTTCCATATCTTGCATATACGTAATGGTAATATGAAGGAAAAATCTAATATCCCAATGGATATCCTCATTTCACATTAAACGTTTCCTTCAAATATTTAAATATAGCACCTTATGTATTCTGTATAAACTATGTTCGTCTTTGATCATATGTAATAAGACATCTGCATGGGATCACAGAATCTTCATGGATTTATTATATTATGATCAGGTAATTTAGCGTGTATATAAGACATTAACCATAATGGTCTTTTGCTGCTAAGGCGATATTTAATGATGTTTAATTATTCTGTTTTACGAAGTAAACTAACATGACTTTGATGTTTTTCGTTTAATATTGCCATAGTTCAGTCTTGAGAGGCTTTAAGCAGCAGAGACAGTGTGTTATGTGAATAAAAATAAATAACCGATCTTTCGTACACATGTAGATGCACATCCTTATCGGTTCGATAGTTAATTATCTTTACGACACTTGTACAAAATAATTCACGCCTCACATTTATGAAATTCATTTTTCAAGAGTATGTCACAATAGGTACATTTAATGAAGTACGTTTTAGACGAGCATTTGGTTTGTGACCCAGCGTAAGATTCTGCTAGCTAGCTAGTTGTAAGCAATGTATGTTTATAGTTGATGTTCTGTTATATAAGTTGTGGATAAGACATGCTCAGCATTGGTTGTTAAAACAACTGAAATCATGGTTTTAATGTTCGAAAAAATCCTATTTTTATATATAATATCTGAAATAACGTGCGTAGTTCTATGTTTATTCTTTGGATAAATTAAAAAATTAAATATGGCAGATGCTAGCTGCACAGCGTATTTATATGATGGTCATGTTTGCAAATGCTTTGGGAAACGCCACAATTAATTGAAATTATCGCACGGTGTCGTCAACTAAAATAATGAAATAATGTATGTAATACAAGAAGTGCGTTCCTTTTTTGTTAAAAAGTCCAAAATATTCATTAACTGAATCATTGTATGAAGACGTTTGTTTTGCAAAAGGCAAACGAAAAATGGTCATCAATTTGCAATCTTTTAGAAATGTCGACCAATAACAATCTTTTTGATTGCATATCGCTCATTCGGACTGGACAATACATGTATGACATCACAGTTAATGGCTGGATGCACAAATGGCAATTGTTTTAATCTTACAATATACGCAAACGTATATATACAAGACAACAAGCATAACAACTGGCATTATTCACTTAGACACTTAGGTATATAACATGGAGTAAAATGACACATTCTACACCGTCCCTCTCTACTTCAGAAAGTCTGCAGACATTTTAACTTTTTATTAATAATTCACAGAAGAAAATATGTTTTTGAATTGCAACAATTACACTTAAGTGAAATGGAAGTAGCGTTATAAGAGAACACTAGGATAGACCCAATCGGAAAATAAACAAACAAATCATGGCATGTTTCACACAGGTAAACTGTACTATGATTAATACATCTACAGTTAAATAGGAGAATCTGTAAAAATCCTTTTATCAATATTCATAAGAATTGTCTCCCATTTTCCATACAACTAATTTATAAAATTTGAAATAATTACGAGACAAAATTGCAACTGTGTTTAAATCAGTATTTTTACATATTGAATTGACGCAAAAACCAAACACATGCACTGATATTAATTCGCTCATCAACTTTTTTATATCAATGTTTCGCATTATAAATATTAATGTAATTAACATATTGCGAATAATTATGTTGCATATAATCCCTGTACAAACGAAAAACTTGCACCATTTTCCATAACAAATGATATAATTATAATTACATTATTTTCAATAAATCGAACGTCTATTACACGTTATGGATAACATGAAATTTCATTTTTTTATATATAGTGTTTAAATATAGTGGAAAGTGCTCTTCAAACATGTTTAAACCATGCTGACAAATAAATTGTTAAAGACACACATTTCAATAAATTTGATGATATTAGAGCATAAATTTATATCATATTTTACTTCTGTTTTTTTAATTAAACCAGTGTTACGAACATGGTGTAACTTTGTTATACATAGAACATGTGTATTAACAATACCTGATATTTAAAATGTGTTTTATTTTTACTTATATACAAACTAGATTGTCGCGCTTTAAGGGACTTGTGTAAATGGATTAACAGAAGAATAGAAAAGAAATGTAGTGATATAATCAATAACGGTTACGTCCGAAACAAACAATTATAGTTTTAAACTTTATGAAAACAAATTTGGCTGTCATAATACAAATTCTCACAGAAATCATGGCAACATTTTCCATATTGTGCGAATTTAACAACGTAAGGTATGTGATCACTTTCAGTATATAGTATGACTCAGCACTCGCACGGTTTCAAGTTTAGATACCCATTATGATCAAGCTCAACTGTGTGTTCGAGTGTAGAAAAGACAGTCGCTGGACTACGGAAACGTGTTTTGCATGGCGTCTGCCGCGCATCATACAGGCCACACACGATTAAACAAATGAACATCGCCAAATAAAGTTAGTTCTCAAGACAACACTGTAGATCGGCTTGCCTATGAATCAGATAAAAGTGAAGCAGGCTATGTTAAGGAATTTTCAGACAATGCATAGAGATAATAGTTTCAATAAAACACAGAATTTTTAAATGATTTTCATGTTCCACAGCAACAGGACAATCCAAAAATAATAATAAAACATTGCAGAGATATTTGCAAACAGATAAAGGAATGTATAACGAATAAAAAAAGTTCAGACCATACAACGAGTGGCAATAAAGGTAAAACAAAGAAACAAAATGAAACAAAATGTCGGTTCAATTTCAGTAACACATTACCGATCTGCGAATAATTGTTATATCGAAAGGAAATAGTGATGTACTAACATTAATCAATACAGGCCTCCGGTTGGCAATTAGCAGATGTGGGTTTTTGTTTATTTCTTTTTCTTGTTTTAACCTCAAGCCTTTGAAGCTGTTACCGCGCCAACGAGTATTTGAAGAAAATTGCTTTTTTAAGTTAAGGAGGGAAAGGGGAGATAACTATTACTGCTGTGTCTGTTGCGATTGAAGATGTTTAAAAGAAGTATTTGAGTCCAGGTTTCTTACCTCTGAACATTTTCTTGTAAAAGTTTAATTGCATTCTTGAAACGTAACCTTTTAGACGTTTTTCTACATCTTTTTCACAGAGTATAAGGTATTGGTTTGTAGACAATTAGAATGCAGAGTAGATTTAAACTACACTGAACGTTTAATTTCTTTGTTAACCTGTACACTTTCCCAGAAAAGATAATCGTAATGCTGGGAAGAATCACCGCTGCCTCGAAGGCCATACGATCACAGCCAATCTCCAATCTCACCTATTTTCATCTGTAGCATTACATGGCAAATAATATTTTTAACGACTGCTAAATTGTGCACGAATAAAACAAACAAAAAACTGATTATTCGGACACCTGTACTGCCTTAAATAACTATTCAATCGTATATTCCTGTCAGTTTCAGAACAAATGTTCACAGTGACATAGCAACACCTCAACTTACTTTACATTACTTAAATGTTCTCCTGAATATAAAATGCTCAATAAACAAAATCTCAAATACAATTTTTAAAATGTACTAGTTAAGCAAAAATACAATATCAAGACAAACACCTAGGGAAACACTCTTTCAAAATATTCACATAAAATGTTAGCAATGTAATTTAACTAACTTCAGTTACACTAACATGATTATATATTTCACGCGTAAGTAATCCAAGACTCCTAAAATAAGCAGACAAATAAGGGACTGGCGGAATAGATCAACACGATAAATCATGACATACACGGTCACTGAACTCGGTCACCAGGCAATAAAAATAAAAACATCACTTAACAAATGCACATAAAACAAGTTCACTCTCACACAATCATTTAGTATCTTAACCAAATTGAATTAATTGAAGATTCCAAAAATCTATTATAAACTGTTATGGTAATTTCTATCAGAAATTGCTTTCTGAATTGTGTTGCTTAGTTTAAAGCGAAAATGTCAATAATAACACAAACACACATGCACACTGGATAATTATCAAAGCAATGCATTACAACAATATATCAACTATAAGCTTTCAATTAAATATTGAGCAAGACATGGATTTAACAGCACATATACGTTGCATTTTGTACATCACAATTACTTTCAAGTCGCATATCTATATTACGACTTAAATTCAGAGGCAAATGTGAGCAATTTGGCAAAATAGATAATAAGATCAATGGACGGGCATTTTAAAATGTAAAGTAGAATTAAAATGCGCAGTTAACAGACCATTACTAAGATCTGAGTTGCAAAATGTATTTGCATTTTACGTGTTTACTTGTTTAAACCGGAAAAAAATGTTTTTTTGCACATCAATGTTATAAATTCGCGAAATACATTTTAATCATTAAATCTTGCCCGAATTTAATTCAAATTGGCTCTGTATTGACAACTCACATTTTCATCCTAATCCGATTCATACAAATCAGAAATTATTTTACAATATTCACACACACAAACACCCAAAGTTTACAAAGAAATGACAATGTAAAGTCCTCTTGTCTCATTACAATATTATGAGTTTCATACTTGGTATATGATACTTGAACAAAGAAATATATAACACAACATTAACTATCGTACGGCTTCATAATCAGCATCATGTTCATCATATGTTATACTAAACATCACTTAACAACGTGTTCAATACATCTATCAATTGGATATCAAAATGCGTCCCTAAAGTTGATATAGCGGTGCTGCTACACGGTATATTACATTGAAAATGATTACTTAATTTTTAACGTCGTGTAAAATACGATAAATATTGTTTCGGGTGTAAATAAAACAGACGTAACGAATAGGTTAGGTACTATTGTTTTATTTAGATGCATAAAATAAACAAACTCTTTACATTTTAGCTGTATCCGTACCTATATAGACATTGGTGTGTCATCAAACTACTTCCACAATGGTGTTATGCACGTAATCAATTAAATGTATGCATCGTCACCGTGTAAAAGCAGAATTTCATAACACGATAGATATGGTATTTAAAAATGTGTAATGATAACATATAAGGCCAGCAGGGAAGCCGTTTTAATCCAGATATTAACCCGATTAAACAATTATGGTAAAATGAAGATACAAATATATACATGTGTAATTATAAATGTTAGCACGCAGTCGTCATTGTTTGGGATAAGCAAAAATGCAATCCATAATCACATCAGTAATTTAAACGCAAATAAACTAAAAAGTTGCAAACAGCAAAATATGAAGCAAAACCATAATCTAGTAACATGTGTTTATCAAGTACGCATTGACGGGCACTAAAGACATGTTTAATAGCTTCTAACGGTTCCTGCACGGAGTAAAATCACAAAAGCTATTATGCAGGCAATGCCTACGATGACGCTTGCAATGATGAATCCCCGTGCGACATTCGACTTCCTTTTGGCATCATCGTAATGACCAGCATCAGCCAGGTGTCTCGCCTGCAGTGAAATAAGATTGTGATCAAACTTCGATTTTGCGTAATATTGAGCTTAGAAAGAAAATGTATCGATTTTTAATGTATGTCTAGTTATATCGAAGTTATATAATCATTCATCTCGATCAGAACGATTTATTCACTAGCCTACCTGAATCGCAAGGAAGATGGCCTTTATATGTTCAGATTAGATAAATAGGGTTGTAATAAGCAAACATATTACCAGTGTTCGACACTAACGGGAGTCCGGGAGTCCAAGATTCCTAGAAATGGGACTCGGACTCCTTGTTTTGTGTCAAGGCAGTCCGTCGGACTCCTTGAAAATCATCTTTTAATTATAAAAATATCAATTGATATACTTTTTCGTATCTCGAGATCGGAATGTCCGAACCTTGTACATCCGAAAACATATGTCACTCATCATTTCGCTTGAACACATCGACAAAGAAAAACATTCCGAATTATTTATTTTGTTTCCCTGTCGCAGTCCTTGCGTTTAGCAAAAAGGGAACTCTAAAAACTTCGAATCTTCTTGATCGTGGCCGTTTTTTTTTCTTTGCCATTTTTGATAAATTAAACTAGATTTCGCCGAACAGTCTCTTATCACTATAAAAATCATAATACCCGAAATTGTTAACACAATGCACGTTTCATGGACCAAAGTAACTGAAGACAGAAAATACGTGAATAACTACGTGTCGCTATCAATCGATTAGTACAGAGGTTTATTGCAGTTCGTTGACTTTGTTATACCGACCACACTTATCTATCCCTACGGTGTATCCCTCCACGATAAAATCGTTGCCAGTTACTTCAGAGACTGATGATGGCAACCGGATGAAATCCTCGTGGAAATTATGCTTTTCATGCATAATACTAAAACAACATTTTTCGACACGTAAAGCGTTTTAACAAATTATCATTGAAATCATTACACAGCTATGAATGTTTTGTTGAATTATCCAATGAGAATAATACAAATTTTTCCGAAACACACTTTTGAATTTTAATGTTAACGCGACGTTAACAAATACTATCTTCAAATTAACAGTGCTCATGTATTTCATGTTGATTCTCTGTTCCGATAAAAAAAATTCCGAAACACACTTTCGAATTTTAATGTTAACGCGACGTTAACAAATACTATCTTCAAATTAACAGTGCTCATGTATTTCATGTTGATTCTCTGTTCCGATAAAAAGCGCGCGAAAATTATGCTGCATGTACAACGCCACGTCATCCGCATTAAAAGCGAGGACGTTTTGATTTTTTGTATGTGTACACACCTTGTTATAAGCGCAGAGAACATTACGATATTTTAATTTTGGTTAAAAGTTTCGTAGTTAATTTAATAAAATTATATGGCGAATATTTTTTAAGCGAAATTTTATCTTAATTAATTTCAAGTCAAGCACGCTGTATCTTTATCGTTACGGTCTTTAAGATACAGGTAAGTATAAATCTAACTATTTAAACAGTTTTCTACTTTATACATATTAAACAGAAAATCCGGACAAAACTGGCATTGTGTTAGGCGTTTTGAAAACACGCATAGACTGCCTGTAGACCTTGATGTTTTGACAAAAGTGATTAAAATTTGGGAATGCAGTTCTGCCGATGTGGTCAGTAATGACCGGTAATACTTTGTTCTGAATCGCATTATTGTTTAAATTAATAATTTCTTAGAAATATTATTGAGCAAAGATATATAAAGCAATAATACATATAGGACTGTTACACCCGTAAGATGTGAATCATTAACATAATTCTCCGATTATGGTGTTTAACCCTAATCCCAATTTTAACAAGCAAGCTTACATTTACATGCATAATTAACAAATGTATATTGTTAAACCTTACAATAATTAACTTAAATTGTATTGGAATGGTTTAAATAATGCTGCAATGATAGATAACATCAGAACTTCGATCTGAAACCAAACATGACAGAGAATTAAACATATCATCGATTAACGTGTGTTATATCCCGAAAAATAATGTATATAGTATCTGATTGTTGGACTCCCTGAAGTCTGTTCGGACTCTTAATTTTTTTAAATAGGGAGTCCAAAGGACTACTTACTCCAATTAGTTAGTGTCGAACACTGATTACATTTATAAACCTGGTGACCGGGTTCGATCCCCAGTGTGGGGGGCGTCCTCACCCAAAGACACCAAGTACTGGTTCTATGCCAAGGAAACGGACTCGAGAGCGTTTTAAATGAGTAGCACGTACTTTCTATGTAATCGAGCTAAAATAAATAGGTTTAAACTAAACATATCACATGCACATGAAATGAACAACTGAACTATTTAAGCACTGTTGGAAGAGAAATTCATATTCTTATCCATTCCTAAAAGAAAATAACCCAACTTAAAAGTGGGATCACTTCCTTGGCATGGTTGAATTTAATCCTTAGGGGATAAAACCGGTTTTGTGTCGAGCCGAAGCCGACAATTACCCTAGAATTGATCACAAACCAAACACGGTTTGAAACGATCAAAATGTACTAATGCAGACCCAAACATGAACTCATGAATGCCAACACGTGACGCGTGAATCTAATAAGATTTCGATGAAAAAAAGTATATGTTAAAATGGGTTCCTAAAACTTCCTTGTAATAACAATTAACAGAAGGGTGATAAACGATAAATCCTGTTGTTTCACTACCATATTTTTTATTTCAGATAACAAGTAAGTGCGCATAAACAAATGTGTGTTAAATGTTATCTAAATTTCAAAGCAAAATGTCATTGACTATTTGAAATTCATATTTTTTAATTAAAATAGGTTCCTAAAACTTCCTTGTAATAACAATTAACAGAAAGGTGATAAACGATAAAATCTGTTGTTTCACTACCATATTTTTTATTTCAGATAACAAGTAAGTGCGCATAAACAAATGTGTGTTAAATGTTATCTAAATTTCAAAGCAAAATGTCATTGACTATTTGAAATTCATATGTTTTTACAGTTATGAATTGTTAAACCTCATATGTCGTGTACATCGTGGATTAACAAAATATAATAAAGCAAGTTAGAAAACCCTTTTTCTGTGTGACGAAATTATTTTAATGAATTAAGAACACTTACATTTACTAGTGAAAAAAATATAACAATCGGGGGGCGTTAAGCAATTGTGTATAACCTGTGGTCTAGTTAAGTCCAGGAAATTGTATGTACAAATTATAAAATTTATAGCCAAAACAATTTGTATGCAGTTTAAGTTACGTTCTTAAATTTAATAATAATTAGAACATGTGTATTAACAATACCTGATATTTAAAATGTGTTTAATTTTTACTTATATACAAACTAGATTGTCGCGCTTTAAGGGACTTGTGTAAATGGATTAACAGAAGAATAGAAAAGAAATGTAGTGATATAATCAATAACGGTTACGTCCGAAACAAACAATTATAGTTTTAAACTTTATGAAAACAAATTTGGCTGTCATAATACAAATTCTCACAGAAATCATGGCAACATTTTCCATATTGTGCGAATTTAACAACGTAAGGTATGCAACGTAAGGTACTTTGGCCGATAGATTTTCTGTGATCACTTTCAGTATATAGTATGACTCAGCACTCGCACGGTTTCAAGTTTAGATACCCATTATGATCAAGCTCAACTGTGTGTTCGAGTGTAGAAAAGACAGTCGCTGGACTACGGAAACGTGTTTTGCATGGCGTCTGCCGCGCATCATACAGGCCACACACGATTAAACAAATGAACATCGCCAAATAAAGTTAGTTCTCAAGACAACACTGTAGATCGGCTTGCCTATGAATCAGATAAAAGTGAAGCAGGCTATGTTAAGGAATTTTCAGACAATGCATAGAGATAATAGTTTCAATAAAACACAGAATTTCTTAATGATTTTCATGTTCCACAGCAACAGGACAATCCAAAAATAATAATAAAACATTGCAGAGATATTTGCAAACACATAAAGGAATGTATAACGAATAAAAAAAGTTCAGACCATACTTTTTTTTTGCTTTTTTAAGTTAAGGAGGGAAAGGGGGGATAACTATTACTGCTGTGTCTGTTGCGATTGAAGATGTTTAAAAGAAGTATTTGAGTCCAGCTTTCTTACCTCTGAACTTTTCTTGTAAAAGTTTAATTGCATTCTTGAAACGTAACCTTTTAGACGTTTTTCTACATCTTTTTCACAGAGTATAAGGTATTGGTTTGTAGACAATTAGAATGCAGAGTAGATTTAAACTACACTGAACGTTTAATTTCTTTGTTAACCTGTACACTTTCCCAGAAAAGATAATCGTAATGCTGGGAAGAATCACCGCTGCCTCGAAGGCCATACGATCACAGCCAATCTCCAATCTCACCTATTTTCATCAGTAGCATTACATGGCAAATAATATTTTTAACGACTGCTAAATTATGCACGAATAAAACAAACAAAAAACTGATTATTCGGACACCTGTACTGCCTTAAATAACTATTCAATCGTATATTCCTGTCAGTTTCAGAACAAATGTTCACAGTGACATAGCAACACCTCAACTTACTTTACATTACTTAAATGTTCTCCTGAATATAAAATGCTCAATAAACAAAATCTCAAATACAATTTTTAAAATGTACTAGTTAAGCAAAAATACAATATCAAGACAAACACCTAGGGAAACACTCTTTCAAAATATTCACATAAAATGTTAGCAATGTAATTTAACTAACTTCAGTTACACTAACATGATTATATATTTCACGCGTAAGTAATCCAAGACTCCTAAAATAAGCAGACAAATAAGGGACTGGCGGAATAGATCAACACGATAAATCATGACATACACGGTCACTGAACTCGATCACCAGGCAATAAAAATAAAAACATCACTTAACAAATGCACATAAAACAAGTTCACTCTCACACAATCATTTAGTATCTTAACCAAATTGAATTAATTGAAGATTCCAAAAATCTATTATAAACTGTTATGGTAATTTCTATCAGAAATTGCTTTCTGAATTGGGTTGCTTAGTTTAAAGCGAAAATGTCAATAATAACACAAAACACACATGCACACTGGATAATAATCAAAGCAATGCACTACAACAATATATCAACTATAAGCTTTTAATTAAATATTGAGCAAGACATGGATTTAACAGCACATATACGTTGCATTTTGTACATCACAATTACTTTCAAGTCGCATATCTATATTACGACTTAAATTCAGAGGCAAATGTGAGCAATTTGGCAAAATAGATAATAAGATCAATGGACGGGCATTTTAAAATGTAAAGTAGAATTAAAATGCGCAGTTAACAGACCATTACTAAGATCTGAGTTGCAAAATGTATTTGCATTTTACGTGTTTACTTGTTTAAACCGGAAAAAATTGTTTTTTTGCACATCAATGTTATAAATTCGCGAAATACATTTTAATCATTAAATCTTGCCCGAATTTAATTCAAATTGGCTCTGTATTGACAACTCACATTTTCATCCTAATCCGATTCATACAAATCAGAAATTATTTTACAATATTCACACACACAAACACCCAACGTTTACAAAGAAATGACAATGTAAAGTCCTCTTGTCTCATTACAATATTATGAGTTTCATACTTGGTATATGATACTTGAACAAAGAAATATATAACACAACATTAACTATCGTACGGCTTCATAATCAGCATCATGTTCATCATATGTTATACTAAACATCACTTAACAACGTGTTCAATACATCTATCAATTGGATATCAAAATGCGTCCCTAAAGTTGATATAGCGGTGCTGCTACACGGTATATTACATTGAAAATGATTACTTAATTTTTAACGTCGTGTAAAATACGATAAATATTGTTTCGGGTGTAAATAAAACAGACGTAACGAATAGGTTAGGTACTATTGTTTTATTTAGATGCATAAAATAAACAAACTCTTTACATTTTAGCTGTATCCGTACCTACTAAAATAGACATTGGTGTGTCATCAAACTACTTCCACAATGGTGTTATGCACGTAATCAATTAAATGTATGCATCGTCACCGTGTAAAAGCAGAATTTCATAACACGATAGATATGGTATTTAAAAATGTGTAATGATAACATATAAGGCCAGCAGGGAAGCCGTTTTAATCCAGATATTAACCCGATTAAACAATTATGGTAAAATGAAGATACAAATATATACATGTGTAATTATAAATGTTAGCACGCAGTCGTCATTGTTTGGGATAAGCAAAAATGCAATCCATAATCACATCAGTAATTTAAACGCAAATAAACTAAAAAGTTGCAAACAGCAAAATATGAAGCAAAACCATAATCTAGTAACATGTGTTTATCAAGTACGCATTGACGGGCACTAAAGACATGTTTAATAGCTTCTAACGGTTCCTGCACGGAGTAAAATCACAAAAGCTATTATGCAGGCAATGCCTACGATGACGCTTGCAATGATGAATCCCCGTGCGACATTCGACTTCCTTTTGGCATCATCGTAATGACCAGCATCAGCCAGGTGTCTCGCCTGCAGTGAAATAA
>NC_068358.1:37389049-37486549 GCF_020536995.1 Dreissena polymorpha
ATATGGCCATAATTCCTGGGATAGAAAACAATTGTAAATAATTAACACAATATTTCGCAGGTATCTTTTGGTTTGCCTCAGCCAATGTACTCTTTGATCTTTTGCAAGGTTTATGAAATTACCTTGCAAAATTTTACATAACAAAAACTACATGAATTTTGTGTTTTGTCATGAATTTGTTATATGTGATTATATATTAATTTTAAACCTATTTATTGTAGATTGAATGCAACAAAAGTCTATGGCTTATTGAACAAGGCTATTGTCAAGCAGTATGGTCTCCTACCGGCTCCACCATTGTCAGAAATTCCACCATTTTCAGAAATTTTTATATTTTTTTGGTTCCCATAGCAACCACAATTTTTGACATAGGAACAAAATGAAATGACGTGCATAATGTCCATATGGCCATCAATCCATGTTGCATGTTTCATGAAAAAATATGAAGAACTTTTTAAGTTAGCGCAGGATCCAGAAAACTGAGACGAAAAGAGCGACAGACTGACTGACTGACAGAGCACAAACCATAAGTCCCCTCCGGTTTCACCGGTAGGGGACAATAATATTACACACAACCTGTTCTCAAAACTGTTGAACAAAAAGACTTAATTCAAAACATTGTGTTATTCCTGTACATTCAACATTGTTAAAAAAATATACGATACAATCTCACAGTTTTTATTCCAGCTATATATTCCAACACTTTCATCCGAATCATTATTATTATCCATAGTAAACACACCAAAACGCCATTATTCCCCGCCAAAAGCAAAGGGATGTAGAAAGCGCTGTGTGTCTGTCAGTTTGTCTGCTAGTCCCTCCATCGGTATTTCTCAAAAATTAATTTTTTGCGGGGGGATATCAATTTAACAAATTTGTTTTTGTTCTTTTTTTTAAATGCAGTTGCGTTTCAAAATGCCCAGACACTAGTGTCCTTTATCTGGATCAATGATGTAACCCAGTCAAGTTATGTAAGCAGATAAACAAGCACAGTTTGGTAATTTGTTTTGCATTCACTTTAAACAGCAATAGAAACTCTGTTTTGGACTAATAACTTAGAGGTTTTATTCTTATAAAGTACTTTGTTTGATATATATTTATTCAATGGAGTATAAATTGAAATTTTCAATCGTCTACAAGTCAACTTAATTTAACCTTCCTAATCGAAAGTACAAGGCCAAAAAGTAGTTTGCAATGTGCATGAAGTAACAGTGTAAAGGATGATAGGAATGCAAAGCACAATTTTAGTTTCCATGACAACCAGAGTTTCCTTCTATAATTTTAGCTGTTGGATGAAAAAATACAATGTTCTTTCTTTTGCATGTATTTCATTCAAGTTCACTTTTTCTTCCAGAATTAAATTATATGAAATGTATCAACCTTTCCTTTTTAATCATTTCCCAGACATTCGGACCACAAATATTGTATTTTCAATGGGACCTGTATTTAAATCGTCAGTCAGGTCCAGGGCAGGTCCTTGGGAATGTCTGTAACTAAGATGTTAAAGGTGACTTAATGGGAAGTTTCTATGCTGCTTCATGAGCATTCAGGCCTGACTTACGTAGGTGTTCCTCCTCCACCTGACTGTTCACTTGCTCCACGACATCTGTGATGTCTGCATGGGTCAGTAACTCACACTCCTCCTGGAAGAAGTTCATAATAAACCAGTATAAAGTATATGTCACACAAAACATGTGAAATTTTCTGGTTTGGTTTATTAGGTTATGTATACAAACAACTAAAAGCATATTACATTCAAATTGTTTAAAAAAAAAGGACAAAGTTGTCTTCACAGTGGTAAAAATAGATGACTTTGATATCTTTTTTCTGTCAACATTATAATGCTTAAACAAACTTGCAAATTTTTCAGTTTACATGTCATATCTTTTTTTAAGTGCTATTTGAGTGCACTTCTGTTCCATGCTTCATGTATGTGATCTTCAAACCATTTAACTGGGATAACGCACAATTCCTGCTTTGAATAAAATAGATACTATTTTTTGTTAATATTCATTCTCGGACTTAAATATGAAGGTTTGTTACCTTCTTTTGCTCAAACAAAAATATCAATGTATGCCAGTTCTGAAAATCTTCCAATGTGAATAAGCAAGGAAATAAGTTTATTAGCAACATCTAGGCATTGCTCTTACCCCACGTTTAGCTTTCTTGGCTTCCACGAGTGCCTTCTGGTACCGGTCACTGTTCTCCTCATCCAGGCTGGGAATACATGCAGTGTCTGCTGACAGGGCCTGATAGGTCTCTTCAGGGCTGCCCGTGTCAACACATCTATTGATCTTCGCAATGGAAGACAGCACTGAAAATTGTAGAAGAAAGCACAAGGTTAATATTGGCAATGCACTTTAGACGGCGCACAAGAAAAACTTCAAAAGGTTATCACAAAAGCTGACCAAGAGCATGTTGCGCTCCAGTAAGCTTAATATAAACAAAATTAAAAGACAGCAAACAATGTTAGTCCAATATAATGCGAATAACTGGGTCCCAGACACAAGACAGCGACATATAAGGATCATTGTTGTATGTTCTCAGCACATTTATTGCCATGTTGTAATGTAATTCACAAACACATGCATATAAACATACCATATTGATAACTGTATTAAACATTCCATATCAACAACTGTAAACATAGGTACTGCTTTCCTAATGTGCATATATACAGTGCTCCAGATAACATGCGTAAAGGCGTAAAAACGAATTAAATTTCTTAAATAATGATTTAGATTTAAACTCTTTGCGTTAAGTTACGCATTAAAAAAATAAAACACGAATTGAACATTTTCGAACGTGCGTTAGACTTCCAGTAGCAAATTTTATACGGTAAACATTTCATCCCGGTTTTGACTGGTCTAGGCACTCAATTAAAACTACAACTTTAAGTCAACGTCACTCTAGCGTTTGCTGTGAGGAAAAGCCACACCTAAGAACAGTTGAAAGGCCAGACGGTCTCGATTCTGTTCTCCTAGTATTGCAGGCGAGTCATTACCGTTTATTGTACCTTTTTAATTACCCTTATCGTAATTTTTATAAACAAGTAATATACTGTATACCTATTCAAAATGTCATTAAAATTAAATGTTAAATATAGTTTTTGATATGACTTTAATGGCGACCAAAATGCCATTATGACCTAAGCCGAAGTGTCAGTGACCGTTTTACATAAAAAATCAAAATGGCCGATCGAAGCGTGGAAGGCAAAAAAGCCATTTCAGTGTCAAAAGCCCACGCTGCATGCATTCTTTCAATTAGATTCAAATACCCAAAGCATGGTTTCGTCAATAATTGATGAATTTATAAGCTCTTGCGTAAATGACTCAATTTGTTGATGTGTCAAAAACAATAAATAAACAATTATTTTGTAATATATTGTTAATAATTAATTTTATAAATAGAGGTAAAATAAGAATTAAGTTTTAAAATAGGGAGTAAATAAGAATTAGACCAAAATTTTATCTGGAGCTCTGCATATATATCCGATAATCCATTATAATTACACAATCAATTATAAAAATAATAATGCTAGCCGTTTATGACTTTTAATGTGTTAAAGAATATCACAAACACATATATATGCCATTTTTTATAAGTGTTAAGTTGACAGAGCATTATGGGAGAGACTATTCATTGGGTACCTTTCAGAAATAATTATAACAACCAATGGACAAGTGAATGCAATATAATACAAAGCGATGTGTTATTGCATCATATGTTGTAATGAAAAAAATGTCCTTCCCTGGGGCTTTCTGAAAATCATGCGACAATGAAAGTGATTTTCTGTTTAAAATTACCCTGCCTTTGCATGTAACTTTATCCACTGGATTACTTATTTAATGTATCTTTTCCTGTTGAGTTTTCAATTGCATTTTAGCAGACAATATTTATATACATATTATTTACAAATAATAATCAAATAATACATGCCTAATTAAACTTGTCACAGCTGTCAATAATTGCATAAAACACTGATAAACAATAGATTATCACACTTAAACTTGAAATGCCCCATTAATGGTTAGTCATTAATCTATTTTAATCAAGGAATTATGCAATCAGCACTGATATATTTGAATTTTATGAAAACACTAGAGACCAAAATGGAAGGTTAAAGAAACAAGAGCACCGCCTTGCGGGTGCAGACCGCTCATCTATTTTCTTTTTAAAGGTGAAGGGACTCTCAATTTCAATCACAAAAGAGGGAGGAGTGGAGTGAAGAGGGGTGAATAGTGTGGGGGTGTGGACATTTATTACATTATCTTCCAAAAATGCGGAAAAAAAATGCAAAAAAAAAAAAAATTCGGGGGTGGGGGGGGGGGGGGTTGGTGGGGTTAGGGGATTCTTGGGTGCGATGGTTGGACAATATTTCAAAAAAAAAATAAATATTTGTGTTTTTTTAACCGTTTCAAAAAAATAATTTAGGGGGGGGGGGGTTGGGTGGGGGGGGGGGGGGGGGGGGGGTAAAGTGTGAGGGTGTGGTGGTCATTTGTGAGATGATCTTAAACAAAAACGTAAGGAAGTTCTGCATTATTTACACTGCACACATTTTTTTTTTTTAATTTATGCTTTTAGTAGAACAATTTTATGTAAACAAAAAAAAAAATTAGGGGGGGGGGGGTGGGGGGGGAGGGCACGGGGGATGGTTTGGGTGGAGTCTATTGTTGTGGTATGTCAGGTAAGAGTAGTTTCGTCAAAGTATCAATCAAATCTAATCATAAATAAAGAAGTTATGGCAATTTTAGCAAAATTTTATAATTTGACCTTGAGAGTCAAGGTCATTCAAAGGTCAAGGTAAAATTCAACTTGCCAGGTACAGTAACCTCATGATAGCATGAAAGTATTTGAAGTTTGAAAGCAATAGCCTTGATACTTTAGAAGTAAAGTGGATCGAAACACAAAATTTAACCATATATTCAAAGTTACTAAGTCAAAAAAGGGCCATAATTCCGTAAAAATGACAACCAGAGTTATGCAACTTGTTTTTTTACTGTACCCTTATGATAGTTTGCGAGTGTGAAAGCAATATCTATGATACTTAAGGGGTAAAGTGGACCAAAACACAAAACTTAGCAAAATTTTCTAATTTTTAAGAGTAAAGGGCCCATAATTCTGTCCAAATGCCAGTCAGAGTTACATAACTTTGCCTGCACAATCCCCTTATCATAGTTAATAAGTGTTGCAAGTATGAAAGCAATAGCTTTGATACTGTAGGAATAAAGTGGACCTAAACACAAAACTTAACCAAATTTTCAATTTTCTAAGTATAAAAAGGGCACATAATTCTGTCAAAATGCATGCCAGAGTTACATAACTTTGCCTGCACAGTCCCCTTATGATAATTAGTCAGTGTTGCAAGTATGAAAGCAATAGCTTTGATACTTAAGGAATAAAATGGACCTAAACACAAAACTTAACCAAAATTTTCAATTTTCTAAGTATAAAAAGGGCACATAATTCTGTCAAAATGCACGCCAGAGTTATCTAACTTTGCCTGCCCAGTCCCCTCATTATAGTAAGTAAGTGTACCAAGTTTGAATGCAATAGCATTGATACTTTCTGAGAAAAGTGGACCTAAACGCAAAACTTAACCGGACGCCAACGCCAACGCCAAGGTGATGACAATAGCTCATAATTTTTTTTTCAAAAAATAGATGAGCTAAAAAAGGAAGCAAAGACCCAATCGATGATAACAGAGGGCGTTTTGTTGGATTTACTATGTATTTCTATCCTTAGTGGAAAACATCTAAACTCTATCCAACATGAACTTTAGTTGAGAAAAGGTTTGAGATTATTAATATTTCAATGTAACAACACATCACAACTTATTCATTTTGAATATGCCCAGAAAGGTAAGGAATATTTGTAGATAATCTTGACACTTATAAGAAGGAAATCTGCTTGAAGGTGTACAAGAATCATACTCCCTGCCGTCAATCTGTCACACAAGTAAACAATCCAACTATTAGTATTCCAGCTCACCTTTGACTGCACCATACATCTCATCGTAGTTGAGGTCCTCATTTTTCTCCTCCTTCATACTGATGAACTCTGCCATGTAGAGGGTGCCTGCAAACTCGTAGCACTCGGGCAGTTGAGACTTTGGATGCTGAAGGGTCTTCATCAGCAAAGGTACATCCCGGGTGTCTATGGATGTGTTGACTGATGTCACCGCTAGGCTCTCTGCACAATTATGAGATCAAGTGAGCACAGGCTAATCAGGGACAGCACTTTAGGCTTTTATAGATTTCTTGTTTAAAGGAAGTCTCTTCGTAGTGAAAATCCAGTTTAGACGAAAAGTGTCATCGCTGATAAGCCTTTGTGGACTGCACAGGCTAAGCTGGGATGACACTACGCACATGCATTGAACCCTGTTTTTCCAGGACAAGGCTCACAATCTAGTCTACAAGAATTATGTCTGACATATATAACAGCTAATAATTGAGGGGTACATGGAATGTTTAATAGCTCTAAAATTCAAACCTACATGGCCTCTTTACAATCATATAGAAATCCTTCACCAACTTGTATTAATACTTAACCAATAATTACACAAGTTTTTACAATTTGAGAAATGGTTTGAGACTATTTAAACCTTTTTCATAAGATATCTATGCATTCGCAATACTATCATTAATTTTGAACTGGTTTAATTGTCTATCCTAAATCACAATGTTTTTATGTCACATCAATTTTTTTGTAAACTCCACACAGGTCCTAGTTTATTATTAGCAGCTTTATCCTTTAAATGATGTGTCAATATTGAATGTAATGGTTCATTGAATACAGTGAGACATGCCTCTTATGTTACAATACAGGTGTGACAACCAAATGTAATCGTGACAAATTCTGGGCCTATATGGGATTATTGTTAAAAAGAGACTTCGTTTAAACAAAAAATTCCATTAGAAAGGAATTAATAGCTTATTGAACACAGTGAGAAGTCCTTACTCTGATACTCTGCATCTGCCTCCAGGTTTGCTGTGTTGACGGCCTGCTGTATGTCATCCTTGTCTAACGCCACATCCTCTCCATTGTTGTTGTTCTACAATACATGAACATCACATACACACACAAACACACATATGGACATTGTATTAAATAGAAATCAACTAGAGCTTTGTCACAGACGTGACGAATACCCCCATATGAAGAGGGAATGAAGAAAAGTATTTGAAATAGGGAACACCATGCAGAATGTGTAAAACACACTAAGTGACCCCGTGACCTAGTTTTTGGCCCAGCATGGCCCATATTGGAACATGGCCTAGAGATAATCTAGATAAAACTTCTGACCAAGTTTGGTGAACAGCGGATTATAAGTACTTGAAATAGAGAGCGGACACCATACTGAATGTGTAAAACGCATAAGGTGACCCCGTGACCTATCTTTTGGCCCGGCATGGCCAATGTTTGAACATGGCCTAGAGATCATCATTCTAGATAAAACTTCTGACTAAGTTTGGTGAAGATCAGAAATTAACTATTTCAATTAGAGAGCGGACACCATGCTCAATGTTTAAAACTCACTAAGTGACCCCTTCACCTAGTTTTTGACCTAGCAAGGCCTATGTTTGAACTTGGCCTGAAAATCATCTAGATAAAACTTCTGACCAAGTTTGGTGAAGATCGGATGAAAACTACTTGAATTAGAGAACAGACACCATGCTTAATGTTAAACAAGAGGGCCATGATGGCCCTGATTCGCTCACCTGACTAACCAAATACAATCCCAACCCAGATTTCATCAAGATAAACATTCTGACCAAATTTCATAAAGATTAGATGAAAACTGTGACCTCTATTGTCTACACAAGGTTTTTCTATTATTTGACCTAGTGACCTAGTTTTTTACCCCAGGTGACCCAAATACAATCCCAACCCAGATTTCATCAAGATAAACATTCTGATCAAATTTTATAAAGATTGGATGAAAACTGTGATCTCTATTGTCTACACAAGGTTTTTCTATTATTTGACCTAGTGACCTAGTTTTTGACCCCAGATGACCCAAATACAATCCCAACCCAGATTTCATCAAGATAAACATTCTGACCAAATTTCATAAAGATTTGATAAAAACTGTGACCTCTATTGTCTATACAAGGTTTTTCTATTATTTGACCTAGTGACCTAGTTTTTGACCTAGTGACCTAGTTTTTGACCCAAGATGACCCAAATACAATCCCAACCCAGATTTCCTCAAGATAAACATTCTCACCAAATTTCATAAAGATTGGATGAAAACTGTGACCTCTACTGTCTACACAAACAAATTGTTGACGCTTTTTCTATTATTTGACCTAGTGACCTAGTTTTTGACCCCAGATGACCCAAATACAATCCCAACCCAGATTTCCTCAAGATAAACATTCTCACCAAATTTCATAACGATTGGATGAAAACTGTGACCTCTACTGTCTACACAAACAAATTGTTGACGGACACACGCACACACATGCCGACACCGGACATCACACGGTCACATAAGCTCACCATGTCACCCATTGACCTAGTTTTTGGCCCGCCATTGCCCATGTTCAAACTTGGCCTAGAGATAATTAAGATTAAACTTCTGACCAAGTGTGGTAACGATTGGATAAAAACTACTTGAATTAGAGAGCGAACAACATGCTGAATGTTTAAAACGCACTAAGTGACCCCATGACTAAGTTTTTGACCCGGTATGACCCATATTCAAACTTGACCTGGACATCATCTAGATACAACTTCTGATTAAGTTTGGTGAAGATCTGATGAAAACTACTTGAATTAGAGAGCAGACACTTAATACGGAACGACAGACCGACAGACAAGTTCACTGCTATATACCCCCCTAAACTTCGTTTGTGGGGGTATAATAAGACAAATTATGTAAACAATATTAACTCCCAGTGGTCCCCCCTACTATTAAAAGAGTTACAGACATATAAACACACCATGTATGCTGTACTTATGCAGGTCTAACAAAACATTGCAGGTTAGTTGTGTACAACTGTATTCCCCACCTTTTTCACCAGTCTAGCAGCCTGTAACTGGATGACATACTGGTCTATGTTCTCATCCTTCACGTTGCGAATGCCGAGCGCGCTGGACTTCAAGTAGGCAAGCACTGAGGCAGGGTCCTCCTTGAGCAAGGCTGTATTCAGCTCACTCAATGCATGGGATGCTGGGAATGATAAACGTATCAGCTGAATTCTGGGAAAACTGTGCTTAATACACACATTATTTACAGAATGTCTCTCTTAACAAAAATCCAGTTAAGGTAGAAAGTATTGAACCTGATTAGCCTTTGCAAACTGCACAGGCTAATCTGTGACAACAGTCCTCGAATGCATTTAGCCCAGTTTTCCCACATGAGGTTTAATTTACCAGACAAGCTGGAAGTATCCACTTTACAGGTTTCAATGAAACTAACTGATACAACAAACGGGCAACGCTTAATTGCTGCCATTTATTGAATAAGAAACACATGCGTATTACAATAAAGAAATGAGTGTTAAATGTAAGTTAACTAACTGGGAAAAGTCATGTATTATTTAGCGACAGGTTAATAAAACAAGCTGGCCCAAGTTCGCTCACCTTTTTGAACTCAACCAACATATCATTAAGACAAACATTTTGACAAAGTTACATGCAGGTTGGGCATGAAAAGTTACTTCTACAGTGTTTACAAGGTTTTTCTTTTTTTTTGACCTTGTGACCTAGTTTTTGACCCATCATGACCAAGTTTCGAACTCAATCGAGGTATCATTGGGACAAAATCTTCTGACCAAGTTTCATGAAGATCGGACAAGAAATGTTGCCTGTAGAGTGTATACAAGGTTTCTCTATAGCCAAGTAAGGAAAACTGCCCTGCCCACTGGCTGCCATGTTTTTCAACAGACCTGAACCACTTTTGAACTCAACCAACATATCATTAAGAACAATAGCTGTCACCATAGGATGACATATGCCCCCTTTAAACGCTCTGATAGAAGTTATAGCATTTTTCGAAACCTAAACGAAGATTTCGAAACCTAAATGTGGACCCTTAGTTCAAGGTCAAGGTCACAAGGGTCAAAATTTTATGTGCATATGAAAAGGCCTTGTCCATATAAACATGCATACTAAATGTCAAGGTTATATCTCAAGGGACAAAGTAGTTATGAGCATTTCTCGAAACCTAAACACAGATTTTGAAACCTAAACGCGGACCCTAAGTTAAAGGTCAAGGTCACAGGGGTCAAAATTTTGCTAGTATAGAAAGGCCTTGTCTATATACACATGCATATCAAATATGAAGGCTTTATCTCAGGGGACATAGAAGTTAAGAGCATTTTTCGAAACCTAAACGCAGATTTCGAAACCTTAACGCGGACCCTAAGTTAAAGGTCAAGGTAACAGGGGTAAAAAAATTTGTGCGTATTGGAAGGCCTTGTCCATATACACATGCATACCAAATATGAAGGTAATATCTCAAGGGACAGAAGTTATGAGCATTTTTCAAAACCTAAACGCAAAGTGTGACGGAAAGACAGACAGCCCGATCACTATATGCCCCCTTTTCTTCGAAAGGGGGCATAAAAACATCTTGACAAAGTTATATGCAGATTGGGCATGAAATGTGACTTCTACAGTGTTTAAAAGGTTTTTCTTTTTTTTGACCTAGTGACCTAGTTTTTGACCCAGCATGACCAAGTTTCGAACTTGATCGAGGTATCATTGGGACAAATCTTCTGATCAAGTTCCATGAAGATCGGACTAGAAATGTTGCCTGTAGAGTGCATACAAGGTTTCTCTATAGCCAAATAAGGAAAACTGCCCCGCTCACTGGCGGCCATGTTTTTCAACAGACCGGAACCACTTTTGAACCCAACCAACATATCATTAAGACAAACATTTTGACAAAGTTACATGAAGATTGGGCATGAAATGTGACTTCTACAGAGTTTACAAGTTTTTTCTTTTTTTGACCTAGTGACCTAGTTTTTGATCCAGCATGACCCAGTTTCGACATCGATCGAGATATCATTGGGACATATCTTCTGACCAAGTTTCATGAAGATCAGACAAGGAATGTGGCCTCTATAGTGTTTACAAACCAAATGTGGACGGACGGACATATGACGGACAAAGACCGATCACAAAAGGTCACCTGAGCGATCAGGTGAGCTAAAAATCTATTGTAGGTTAAAGCAAAATAATTTAAAATTATTATGACATGAGTGTTTCTTTCTTTATTTATTTGTTAACTTAACTAAACTTTCAATGCAAATTAAAAAAAACAATTGCACATGAAACCTTTTTTATTCATACTCTATATGTTGCATGTATTTTCTAATAATGACAAACTATTAAAAACAATGAAAATAAACAATAAAATAAAACAAGATGTGTTTGTGAAATTCACCTTTGACCTTGAAGGATGACCTTGACCTCTCACCACTCAAAATGTGCAGCTTCATGAGATAAGCATGCATGCCAAATATCAAGTTGCTATCTTCAATATTGCATAAGTTATGGTCAATGTTAAAGTTTGACGCAAACAAACCAACAAACAGACAGGGCGAAAACAATATGTCCCCCAGTATAGACTGGGGGACATAAAAAACAATATAAAGTTCCATAATCTCTTGTTTGTATCAACAATTCCTTGACCATTCTGCAGTGAACACCCATACTCACTGTTGACTAGATTGAGGTTTCCCTGGAGTTCTGCCTGTGTGAGCATCTCGTCATAGACGTCAAACTCCTTGCCCATACCCTCCTCTGACCCTCGCTGGAAACAGAAAGCATGGGCGTAAAGTGTTGTCTCATATTAGCCTGTATAGTGTGCACAGGCTAATCTGGGCCATTTTGTAATCATTTTCTTTGAATGAGAACAATACTGTTATGCCGTTCTTTTGATTTATAACAGCAATGCGCTATTAAAACTTTTTTTTAAGTGAAAACAAAGACACGTGATGACCAAAATTTAAAAATATCTTTCAATAGGAATAAAACGAACTGTGGGATTTACTGAATGAATGAGATGTGGGAGTAAACAACAATATTATTGTTGATAAATTCATACGATGATTAAAAGATATGAATGCAAAGTCTATTCGAAACATAATTGTTATTACACTTAATTTTCTGCAATAAGCCAGGGTTTACATTTAACTGTTTTCATATGACTGTGTGGAGTAATGACCTAGCAAAAATTTAAACTTTCCAAACATATACAAGTGGTCACCTTAATAGAACAATGCAGGTCACTTGTCTAAACCTGTCCTTTGGCCATTTCCCTTAATTTACAGCTGTTCTCAAGTTTGACAGTATTCAGGTAACCGTTCAGGACAGTTAAGAATAGGGCTATAACGATACACTCGAATATTGGAATTACTCGAATACGGCTGTGGGCGAATCATATTCACTATTAGCCACCTCCCGAACCGAATATTTGACGAATACAAACAATGTGGTTTCGAGTTTGAAAGTTTAATCATCTCATCTTACCTTACAAATGAAGGTTCATACAATTAACCCCTATATTTAAATGTTCTTCTCCTTATCCCGGCGTATTTCATCATGTTTACCCCACCCACTATGTAACACAGTGAGATTATCAACGAAAATGGCGGCACCGGTTAAATATTTACGACATTGAATTGAATTTTTTTTTCGATGGTTGTTTAATGTTTATTAAGGTAAATTAGGGCGATTTGATGCTCAAACATACACACAAAGTATGATGTGCAATTTCATATAATTTCATGTCAAGTCGCTTAATTGTTCTACTCAAGGATTTCATTGGTACTAGGCATGTTTTCAAAACTGTGTTCAAAGTTTAAGCAGTTCTAGTCAGTGTTTTGTTATTTCAAAGTGTTATAGTTCATATTTTTAGTATGCAATGATACTCAATTAATCAAATTGACAAATACTCATAGTTTCATACTATATAATGTCTTGTCAAGTTGTCAGTATTACTTTTGTTCATTGAAATTTATAATCACGAATAAATATTTGTATTCGCCACCCTGTATTCGTGATACGTATCGTATTCGTCACCTAGTGTATTCGTTACAGCCCTAGTTAAAAACACAAAAGAAAACCCAAGTACAGTACATGCCTTATTCTTTGCTTTCTCAACCTTGGCCTGTTTCGCCTCATAAAGGCTCCTGCTGTAGTTCTCAGCAAGGCCTTTGTTGACGGCCACCATGTTGGCAGCAGGGTTGCCTAGCGCCGCCATGATGTCAGCAGGCACCTGCATCTCGATGGCCTCGTTGATGGCAATAATGGCTGCGTGCAGTGCTGCGTCATCCTGGCTCAGCTCGTTGGCAAGGATACCGCCTATCTTGCTGAATGTGGGCATCTGGATGCCATACTTGTCCAGCTCCTGGCGCATTGCACTGATCTCCTCCTCTGCAATATGGCAATGTGAGGTTAGTATGTTTAATTCATATGTGTCTTGTTCTGTGAAAATAGGGCAAAATGCATGTGCGTAAAGTGTCGTTCCAGATTAGCCTGTGCAGTCCGCACAGGTATTTCAGGGACGACACTTTCAACTTTTATGACATTTTTTGTTTAAAGTGATATTATGGGCATTTTTCACTGTTGAATTGAGCTGAAAAGAATTAACAGGTCAAAAGAGTAATTTAAAATGTGGTTACTGACCAATTATCTGCAACTCATCTTGCTACCAGTTTTTATAAAAATATATTTTATATTATATATTTTACGTGACCCTCCCAGTCCTGTAAGCCGAAATGATCCGTAAAACAAAATGGGGCCTTTGTGTCGTATAAACGAATCTGCACTAAAACTAAATTTAGGTTCACATTGTACATGCGTGATCAGTTGTCAACGAAAGTACGATTGATATTCAAATGCATTATTTTTCTCTTTCCGGGATATTGTTTTAGTATGTTGATGCTGCATTAACAAATATAAGTGTATATGAAGTGAAAACACGAAAAAATAAACAACGGTTGCGATAGACACCTATAAACTGTTAGATGCCCATAATATCACTTTAAATGAAGTCTCGTCTAAGCAAAAATCCAATATAGGCGGAAAGTGTCGTCCATGATAAGCCTGTGCGGACTGCACAGGCTAATCTGGAACGACACTTTATGCACATGCATTATGCCCAGTTTTCTGAGAACACGACTCATGTATCAGGGAACAATTAAAAATTCAAATATGATCTACAATTCTAAAATCATGTCAATATTTGAAAGTGTTCAACAATTTAAAAATCTGGCAAAATATTATTTTAGAGAAAAATCCAGTGCTCATAACTTTGTCAAATATCAATCAACCATAACAAAACTCAGCCTTTATCTATTAGTCCTATAGGTGGACACACACACACACAAATCAGTTAAGTATCTGAAAGGTTTTCGGAAACAAGTCTGGAAAACTGTTATTCATGAGAAAATTGTTCAGCCCAAGGCAACTAAATATCAAAGGACCAGAACGTAACTTGAACTTGATCTGTAAATCATAAAGGTTACCTCACTTACCAAAAGATAAGGTATATATATACTAGAACTCTGCGTGTTGAATGGGTCACCTGATGGTAGCATACCTGTGTTAATTGTTTACTATTATATTGGGGATGAGACGTTAATTATTAATGTTGTTACAATCAAACTTTTACCTTTTTAGTAACATATTGAATAAGCAAAACTATTTTTAATGAATGAATGAATCTTTAAAAAATATTTAGTTTTTAAAGTAAAGCTCAAGAAATAGTAGGTATGAACCTTTTTGAGGTCATGGTCGCAGATTTCAATATCTAAAAGCGGACCCCAAGTTCAAGGTCAAGGTCACCCGGTCAAAAAATTTATGCACATGGAAAGGTGTTGTCCAGATACACATGCACACCAAATATGAAAGCAATATCTGAAGGGCACAGTAGTTATGAGCCTTTTTCTAAACACGGTCAAAATTTCAAAACCTAAACACTGACCTCAAGTTCAAGGTCAAGGTCACAGCGGTCAAACAGTGTATGTTCATGGAAAGGTGTTGTCCAGATACACATGCATACCAAATATGAAAGCAATATCTGAAGGGACACAGTAGTTAAGAGCCTTTTTCAAATCGCGGTCGCAGATTTCGAAACCAGTACGCTGACCTCCAATTCAAGGTAAAGGTCACAGGGATCAAACATTGTATGCTAATGGAAAGGTGTTGTTTAGATGCACATGAATACAAAATATGAAATCAATATCTGAAGGGACACAGTGCAGTTATGAGCCTTTTGCAAATCGCGGTCGAAGATTTCGAAACCTGTACGCTCAGTTCAAGGTAAAGGTCCCAGGGGAAGAAAATGTTTATGGGCATAAAAAGTGGTTGTTCGTATACACATGCATACAAAATATGAAAGCAATATCTGAAGGGACACAAAAGTTATGAGCCTTTTTCGAAAAGTGTGACGCCGCTGCCGACACCGCAGACTAAGTAAAACCTATATGTCCCCTGACCATAGCAGGGCTCCCTCTGGCTCAAAATTTTTCTGTAGCCAAATTTACTTTTTATGTCTTTATTCTTATTATTTTGGAAATTTAATGGGTGATAATGCAGAAAACTTTGTAGCCAAATGGAATGTTTTGTAGCCAAATTTCCTTATTTGTAGGGATTGGCTAATTTGGCAATTGGCAGAGTAAGCCCTGCATAGTTAGGCGACACAAAAAAATTAAGAAAAAACTTCAGAAACAGGTCGGCAGACAGACAGACTAACGGACAGTGCCAGTGCTATATTGCACCCTACTGGGGGGGGGGGGGGGGGGGGGGGGGGGCAAAAAATACAATGTGAAGTTCTTGTGATGCTCATATTGTAAATTTTCTAATAGGTCTTTACATGATGATTACTGTCATTGTCTTCAATACAGGCATATTGAATCTACAATAATGTTGGCTATGCTAACTAGAGCTATGTCACAGACGTGATGAATCCCCCCACATGCAGCATTGACACAGACTATTTTGCATGTTGACTTCACAAAAAACACCAGAAAATGTTTAAAACGTACTAAGTGACCCCGTGACCTAGTTTTTGACCCTGCATGGCCCATGTTCGAACTTGGCCTACACATCATTTAGATACAACTTCTGACCAAGTTTGGTGTGACCTAGATTTTGACATGGCATGACCCATATTTGAACTTGGCCTTAAGATTATCTAGATACAACATCTGACCAAGTTTGGTGAAGATCGGATAAAAACAACTAGAATTAGAGAGCAGACACTTAATACGGACTGACAGACCGACAGACCAACAGGCATATTGAATCTACAATAATGTTGGCTATGCTAACTAGAGCTATGTCACAGACGTGATGAATCCCCCCACATGCCACATTGACACAGAATATTTTGCATGTTGACTTCACAAAAAACACCAGAAAATGTTTAAAACGTACTAAGTGACCCCTTGACCTAGTTTTTGACCCTGCATGGCCCATGTTCGAACTTGGCCTACACATCATTTAGATACAACTTCTGACCAAGTTTGGTGTTACCTAGTTTTTGACATGGCATGACCCATATTTGAACTTGGCCTTAAAATTATCTAGATACAACATCTGACCAAGTTTGGTGAAGATCGGATAAAAACAACTTGAATTAGAGAGCAGACACTTAATACGGACTGACAGACCGACAGACCAACAGACTGACTGACCGACAAGCTCACTCCTATATATCCCCCTAATCTTCGTTTGTGGGGGTATAATAATTCAGATTATTGTAATCAAGACAAATATTTGGGCAGCACTCTGTGAAAATTGGTTTTCATGTATTTGCATTAAAAGTCTTCCCAGAACTACTTTTCCACTTGAATGATATTTTTCATTTAAAGAAAGTCTCTTCTTAGCAAAAAATTAGTTAAGGCAGAAAGTGTCGTACCTGATTGAGGTTAATCAGGCTACTCTGGGACAACACTTCACGCACATGCATTAAACCCCCCTTTTCACAGAGCACAGCTCAATTATTTATTCATTTTTTAAGACAGATACTTATAACACCCCTCCAGATTTCAAATCATCACAAGTCAGTATTTATATTAATGTACATTATTCTTGAAAATCACAAGCTTTACACTACGCGACCCGTGATTTTTGACGCGATTCTCGCATCACCGCAATCGATGCAACGTGACAAATCGCGGTGATTCCGAGCGACAAGAAAATTAGGGTGATGTCTCGGGACTCCACGGTGACAGTCGCGCGATGTATCTCGCTGTTACGCAATCAGCGCGAATCACCCCGAACCGCCGTGGCTCACCTTTTTAAGCGATTTACGTTGAAGGTTACACTAACATGTACATGTAACATACATGTATACACTTACATTATACAGTGCAATAATAAAGCTTTTGTTGTTGTTGTATACAATGGGCGTATAAGCTAAAATACTCCCGTTCTGACATGAACTTGATGAAGTAATGTCAGAAGCTTTAACGGCTCCAAATCAATATAACAGCGCAGAATGATCATGCAATAATTATTGAACATAACATGTAAACATTATTTAATTAATTGCATTAGCAGAATGTTTATTTAAACTTACAAGCAATTATATTCCAGGCTCGAATACACTTCCACTGTTCAAATTCCATATTGCTGCCATATACATGTAGCACTGTGTAAATTGAAAGTTGCATAGTGTTTGGTCATTAATTGGTCGGTTATAAATACCTTGTTTCTCTATACATGGTATTTGATTTAGACGAAACTTATAATTTGGTAATTTAAGAGAAATTTGATATAAGTTTTCCATTTAAACTTTGATCTTACCGTGTGTGTTTATTGACGTTATTAATTATGTTAATACTTATTTTTGAATGTCACTAAGAATTATAACGTGTAGCTCTTTTGTTAACAGTGTTTAGCAAAATATTCGTGCCTTAAGACACGGAAAATTGTTTAAGTAACACTTTTATTTAAAGTTTAAATGTAATCGGTAGATTACGTCTAATTATTTGGACTAAATTATGCTACACTGTAACTCCAATATAACGCGGATGACGGGGTCCAAGCCACGCAACAGCGTTATAAACGGACAGCGTTACAAGTTTTGAGCTTATTTATTTACGGGGGCTATAAAAACAGGTAAAGTATAGCCTATAATATAGGTCCTGTGTATTGTCATGCTGTGTTGTCATCCGCAAATACATGCATATAAACCGAATCGAACGATAACAGTATACATACCGCTTTTCTAATGTGCACATTTATCCGATAATCAAATATAATTACAACATCACTTACGAAAAAATAATGTTAAACATTTATGACAAGAAATATGTTTATGAATTTCGTAAACAAATTCATATGCCTACGCCATTTTTCAGAAAAATTAGTACAGTGCATTATGGGACACAGCTTTCATTGGACAAGCGAATTTAAATTTAGATGCAATACGATACATGTACAAAGTAATATTTTATTGCGTCATACGCAGCATGTAAAAAACGTGCTTTCCGTGGACTTTCTGATAACAGGCACAAATTTAAGTGCATCTCTGTTACTTATTACACTGCGTTAGCATGTAAATAAAATGCAGGATTTTTTCATTTCTTTTTCATATACGTACTGAAACATTAAACACAGACACAGATATTTTTATTTATCAAGCATGTGTAGCATATAATAAACAATAACACACACAGGCATAGTTTATACAATGAAATACAATACACGATAAATACAAAACATAAACAGGTAATCGTTTTAAATAACTTTAATTTGATAATTATTCCGCTTGCACTTGCCTTATTGAAATTAGCGCACTGAACCGCTCTGATAAAGAAAACATGTAATAAACACGGACTCGCGAGTTTTCACACCTTTATTGACATTACACAACAGATTAACACCAATTAGCTGTCGAGTGTCGTTTAACCTCTAATCGATTAAAATCAGTTAAACGGACAGATAAAGCAATCAAGCTGTGATCGCCGGCTACTTTGAATTTTCTGAGAGTTGCATAACATGGATTTGAGTCAGAAATGGAAGGTTGGAGAAAAAACGGGATCCAAGGACCCCCCGCGTTATATTGGACACAGCGTTATAATGGACCGCACTATATTGGAGTTACAGTGTATACTTATTTATTTTTTGTTTCAGGCTCCAATGCGAATAACTCGTGTTACTCACGTTACTTTCGGAGCGTTGTACATACATTCACAATGCTTGATAAGCCGGAAATACATTACTGTTCTATTTTTAAGTATATGTAATTATGACATCGTGTTATATAATATGTTGTTATTACATCATTGCCTACATATTAAAGCCATTAACATTGTGTTTGTTTTGCTGAAAAAAAAACACGAGTATATTAACGTAGCACTTAGCGTTAGCCGAGTTCAATAAATTTGATGATGATGTATAATGTACATGCATTTCTCTGGGTTTTCACGCCCAAAACAAAAAAAACCTCAACATTTGATTATTTATTGTGTACTGTCCAGCGGGTGATAGTGTTTGTTCTAGTGTCTAATTGGCACTCTTTGTATGTGTTCAAACTATAAAAAGATGTGACAATCACAGAAACAACAGGATGGCGCTGCCAATTAAGTGCGAGAATGGATCAAAGGGCATTGACAAAAAATAACAGTTTGCATATATTTTTCGGCGTTTACTCAGATGGTCTCTCACAACAAAAAAACTATACCAGTCAAGGAATTATGTTTTACTTTTATCAGTAACGATACGGATATGGCTTGTTTGATTTTAAATGACTTTAAAAGAAATAACAAATTGTTGGCTATGTAATTGTTTTAAAAATACCAAAGAAACATTTAACTGAAATCAACAGAATTCAATGTTCTCTGCACTACACAGTTTGTATTAAAAAAAATCAATACTTGCACGCTCTTATACCTTGACCTTGTATATTGCCGCATAATTTTCGCGCTCTTTTGTCAGGAAATATATATGATGACTATATTGGAAGCATTAATTTTGAAAACGTCGTGTTAACACTAAAACATCGGAAGTGTGTTTTGGATTATAAATTATAATTCTCATTTGGGAATTTAACGGAACATTTATACTTATGGTCAGGGATCATATCTTCCCGCAACATCAAACAGTCTGGATATAAATGGGGAAAGGGAAAAAGTATCTGAAAATTTATGTCCGAAATTATGACAAATTACGTTAAAATAATATACCATTGATTTTGCCATTCATGAAGGTGGTATAATAAATGTACCAGTAAAATTCCCTTATAAGTCATTTTTTTAACGGGACATTTGAGTTTTCTCAACTGGTTTATCATTTGCTATTTCATTGTTGTTTCATGTTGTTTAATCAGACTTTTTTTTATCATTGAACCAAACAAATGTCTGTGCGTAGGTTGGCTACAATCGCACATGGGTTGGCTACTGACAATAACAAAACAAAATAATTAAGAAATGATTCGTGTACGTTATAGTTTGTTGTCAAATAACCCACGGCCGATAGTTTAGATGCTTAGGGAATAAATCACGAGAGCGAAGCACGAGTGATATAAAACCATGCATCTTATTTTCCGGTCGTGGGTTATTCACCAACAAACTATAAAGTACACGAATTATTTCAATTCTAACGCGGTTTTTACTAAAGATTTATAAAATGCATTTTTTTTTTCTTGTGTACTATTTGATGTGAAGTTCCGCCCATAAAAATAACTTTCGGCTGTTCTGTCGATCAGATCCGCGACTTTCATTCATAATTATATTACCGGATTATTATGCTGGTGGAAAATATATTGGCATGTTTTGTTTAGTTACAGCGAGTGCTTTCAGTGTATAAGGTGCACAACTTTCGACCACCCTCGTTAATTTTGGACGCTACTTTATTTCGCTGTTCACAAGTTTTTGAATCTTGGTCTGAGGTGCAATAAACCGGTCCTGACTGGTTTAGAGACTGCAGCGAATGGTTTATAACACCTAATTGAGATAAGATATGAATGTCATTAGGGGGTGTTAGCATGTGCACTGTGTAATCGATTTCATGACATGGGAATTTTAGCAAACAAAATCAGACCGACTGTTTAGTATTTTAAATCGGTCTTTCATGACCCCAATTGGTCTAGGACCGACAAAACCGAAAAAATATGATCCCTGCTCATGGTACATTTGTTTTGAATTGATTATTAATTTGTTACAATGCTTTACGTGTCGAAAAACTGTTTTGATAATATTATGCATTAATAGCACAATTTCCAGGAGGAAAACGTTTTTTTAATTGAAGGCGTATGACGCAATAAAACGTTTTTTGTAAGATCGTATTGCATTCGATCAAAATTTAAATATGCTCGTCCAATGAAAGCTGTGTCCCACATTATGCACTGTAATCTTTACACTTCTGAAAAATGGCATAGTCATATGGTTGTGTTAATGAAATTCTCAAACATATTTACTGACATAAATGTTTAAGATTATTTTTTCGTATGTGATGTTGTAATTATGTTGGATTATTTGATAATTGTGAACATTAGAAAAGCGTTATGTATACAGTTATCAATACGATTCGGTTTATATGCATGAATTGGCGAATCATCGATGTCACCGATATCAACTGCGCTCACGGCAAATCACCGCAAAGTTGAGGGGAATCAGCGCGCAGATTATCTTGCTCTTGCGCAATGGCAGAGTGACAAATCACCTGAAATCGCGGTGATTTTCCACTAAAAAACAAACTGTCCGCCTTGACTCCGCGAATTAGGAAACAATCACGGGTCGCGTAGTGTAACTGACATTCATTTGCAGGATAGTTAAGAGAGGGTCTAACAAAACAGTTGCAATCTTGATATACTTCTCTTTGCATGGGAAAACAGCTATTTTAAACAAGAGCATCGCATAACGGATGCCACGCTCGGCTGCGAAAGCTTGTCAGATTTTTTTTTTAAAGGTCACAGTGACCTTGACCTTTGACCTAGTGACCCAAAATGGGTGTGGCGTGTAGAACTCATCAAGGTGCATCTACATATGAAGTTTCAATGTTGTAGGTGGAAGCACTTTGATTTTAGAGCCAATGTAGAGGTTTATGTTAAAGTTTTATATTAAAGGTCACAGTGACCTTGACATTTGACCTAGTGACCCAAAAACGGTTGTGGCGTGTAGAACTCATCAAGGTGCATCTACATATGAAGTTTCAAAGTTGTAGGTGGAAGCACTTTGATTTTAGAGCCTATGTTTAAGTTCTATATTAGAGGTCACAGTGACCTTGACCTTTGACCTAGTGACCCAAAAATGGGTGTGGCGTGTAGAACTCATCAAGGTGCATCTACGTATGAAGTTTCAAAGTTGTAGGTGGAAGCACTTCGATTTAAGAGCCAATGTTAAGGTTTGAGCACGACGCCTACGGCGGACGGCAAGCTGGCATGACAATACCTCAGGTTTTCTCCGAAAACAGCCAAGCCAATAAAAATGAACCAAAACTACTCTATATACTGACATTATTATGCTATACTATCCAAAATTGATTTCTTTTTTTGTAGCATTAATACATTTTCATTGAAGAAATTAAGCTATTTTGTTGGGATAAGTTTGAATCTACCTTACCATGTATAAAATAATGATATTAATACTACCTCTTTTCTCTATATTTGAGAAACATGACTTGTTTGAATGTGTATAAAATTATAGAAAATACAGTCAACTTAATGTTGCTTAGATCAATGTCAGGGTGTATTTTCTCCCACATAAAACACAGTCATATGAATTATTCATCTCCGCCCAATAAAAAAACACTTCAGCCACATTTAACCTTATTATGATAATCAGTCAAACAACACTCTTTTCATCATTTCTCAAGCAATTAAAGGTCAATCAACCGACATACAACAGGTCAAGATATTTAATTAAGCCAGCACAAACAGACATGCTACATTATGTATAGCATGGTCTAAATATGGCCAAGCATTTACCTACACTGATTAACTTAGCTCACCTTAGTTGACCTGTGTCTATATTCAATATATTTAGGCTCACATTTTCAAGAGCTGACTGATAAATATTTCAATTTTGGAGTATTTATGTGATATTAATTATCTTATTCTATAATGGGATTTATAATCAGGCAATTGCATTTAACCCATTTATGCCTAGTGGACTCAATCATTCTTCTAAATTGGTTCAATTTATTTCCAAAATTAGGGATGTCTAGTATATTTATTTCTATATTCAGAATATTTCTTACAGACATTCCTTTAAGCAAACAGCGCAGACCCAGATGAGACGCCGCATCATGTGGCGTCTCATCTGGGTCTACGCTGTTTGCCAAGGCCTTTTTTCTAGACGCTAGGCATAAATGGGTTAAAACAATGTCCCAGCTGTTTGCTTTCCTTTCACATGCATAGCCTGTATTGTTTTGTTATTGTTGTAAATTGGTTGAGATACAACGTACTTTATGTTCAGAGCTCCAGATAAAGGCTGTACAGCCGTAAATACGCCTTTTTCATGAAGATTTACGCATTTATTTTTATAAACTGGACGTACAATTACGACATTAATATCCATTTTACGCATTTACGAAAAAAATCTAGCCGTACCAATACGTCTGCGTCAGTGAGGCATGATTTGTTGGTCTCTAACCTAACGGCGCTTTTCGTTAATTTAAATTACTGAAAAGTTGTAGACTGGGTTCATATATTAATGTCTATTCTGTCGCGTGATTTCCTGTAACTTGTAAATCGGTCAAAAACAATATGTATGCGCGCAATGGAATGCCGGCTTAACCGAAAGCGGTTCAAAACAACACTTTGTTGTCATATAATGACTACATACTGTGTCGTCTAACCATCCTGACATTAAATCTGTAAACCCAGAAAAAGACATTGTCGCCCCGATATTAAACGATTTGATTGCATTGGTGGCTTAAAACATTAGAAAACACGATGGGAAACGGATGAGACAGTGAAATAAGTGTTCATTTACTTGGCTTACTAGTTGGCTTGTGTTTTCTTGTCAAGAAAAATGAAGAAATAGTATTAGTCATGAGTTTTATATGTCTAGTTGTACTTGCATCATAATTCAGAATGGAAAACCTAATACAGTAACTGTTTAAGAAGCTACATATATTTATTATAATTGATGCACATGTTTCTGTAAAGTCATTTATACACCCTTCAATATCCAAGAACACGGGTATTTTTGGATATGGTAGTACAGGTACTAATTGATTTTAAGCGTTACTCCTTTTCTTTCTGTCAGTCGCAGTACCGTTACTAATTTCACAAATCCTTATCTGGAGCTCTGTATGTTGTCAAGAAATTTCTAGTGTGGGTGTTTGTGTCAATTTAAATTTAATTTAAATTGCTCACTGTCACAATCAGGTGAACATGTTCATAACAGCAACATTCTTATAAAATGATTCATGTTTATGTACTTTGTAGTTTGATAATGTAAAATAATATCTTATAACAGGTGAATGTCATTTTAGAAATCAACATACACGACAATAAATTGTTGTTGTTTTTTTTATAAAATCCTAGATGCAAAGTGAAAATGATGGCTTTTTTTAAAAATCACTGTTGCCCAACAAATCTGTCATTTCCATGTGTCATATCCCTCCTACTCGTTAATGTGAACTGCACATATTGCAGTGAGTAAGCAGTAACTCCAAACATGACGGATGAGATAAGCTTTTAATGTCCCATATTTGCCACTTAACAAACATCATCCACTAACGTTAAGTGTACATGAGTGATTAATCATTTAATAATGAAAAGTTACTTAATAGAATGTGATGAAATGTGGAGATTTAGGAGAGTTCACATAAACAAAGAAATCTAGAAAGTATGTTCTGAGTTACAATGGATATAATACAAATTAAATGTTAATTTTACATTGGAAATAATTGAGCCACACTCTTGGAAAAAGGGCTTTATACATGTGTTCAAAGTGTTAAACAGGCCTTTGCAGTCCACACTGTCTGGTTTGAGACAAAACTTTCTGCCTAGACTGGATTTTCGGTTAGAATAGACTTTCTTTAAACAAAAAACAAAATTTAAGCAGGGATCGTCTTTTTGATTAGCCTGTGCTGACTGCATAGGCTAAATTGGGAAGACACTTTACACACATGCATCAGTGTTTTTTCATTCAAATCGGGTTATTTGACCCATATTAAATGGAAACAAGATGTGTTTGTGAAACACTATGCCCCCCTAGTAGGTACATGACCTTTGACCTTGAAGGATGACCTTGACCTTTCACCACTCAAAATGTGCAGCTCCACGAGATACACATGCATGCCAAATATCAAGTTGCTATCTTCAATATTGCAAAAGTTATGGCCACTGTTAAAGTTTGACGTAAACCAACAAACCAACATACAGGGCAAAAACAATATGTCCCCCAGTATAGACTGTGGGACATAAAAAGTATATATTTTTCCCAAATGATAGCTAAAAATTCCCAATAGAAGGTATCCATACAAAAAAATAATTTTTTTTAGATCTCAATATTTTGTTCATCTCCCATCAATATAAGTTCAACCTAAGTAAATATAATACTGAAAACAGACACTTGTATTTTCAATTTTGAGGCATTTTTTAGCAAACTGTAAAAGAATTTTTCGCAAAACAACAACAACACCTATTTCCCAATTTTAGTCAAAAAGCTGCACATTTTCCCAATCCAAAGGGACCAGGCCCCATTCCCAAAATGGTTTGTAAAAAAGCACTGTGCATTAAGCCCTGCTTTCACAAAGCAAGGCTCAATTATAATTTACAAATTGTTATTATAAATATGGCCATTCATTTTAAAGAGGATACAAAATACTATTTAAATGCTTTCTTACCAGTGAAATTGACTTTTCCGTACAGGTCCTGGATTTGAGGTGCCATACCCAGCTTAAACAGGTACAAACTGAAACAATATTAAGCTGAAATTGTATAAATAGGCCTACACATTTCAATAGCCTTACAAACAACTGATAGCAAAGCAGGTTATTTTGTCCTTCTACTGCAAACTATATATGTATCCATTCATTCTCTGCCTGTTTTGTTGTATGTGTATAGTTATTATGTTCACTGATTGCACTTTGTGCTGGGAGCCGTCTTATGTGAAAAGATTAGACAAGAACTGTCATTGTGGGTGTGTAGTACCCCCTGCATGAAACTGTCAGAGGTCGTTGGCAGTTAACCCTTTGCCACTTTGCTACTTTTTTTCACGCATTTGTTGTCCCTTAGAAAGTTACATTTTATTAAAGACCTTTCTTACAAAATTCAAGTTTTAATGGCTTCATTTCCAACCCTTAGTTTCTGATGAGCCACAAACAGAACAAGAAACCGTCGGAGTTGGGTGATGCTCCCCAAAGGTTTTTTTTGTCACAATATTGCACTATATATTCAGACAAGATCACCGCCTTGCGGGTGCAGACCGCTCATCTATTTTTCTTTTTAAAGGTGAAGGGACCTATCTCAATTTCAATCACAAAGGAGGGAGGGGTGGAGTGGAGAGGGTGTATAGTGTGTGGGGGGTGGTCATTTATTACATTATCTTCCAAAAATGCACAAAAAAAAGGCAAAAAAAACAAGTTAAAAAAAATAAAAAATTGGGGGGGGGGGGATTGGGGCGGGGTTTAGTGCGAGGGTGTGGTGGTCATTTATTAGATGATCTTTAAATTTAAAAAAAAACAACACTTTTTTGGGGGGATTCGGGGAGGGGGGGGGGTGGAGTCTATTGTGGTATGTCAGGTAAGTAAATCTTAACACAAAATTTAACCATATATTCAAAGTTACTAAGTCAAAACAGGGCATAAGTCCAGAAAAATGACAACCAGAATTATGCAACTTGTCCTTTACTGTCCCCTTATGATAGTTTGCGAGTGTTCCAAGTATGAAAGCAATATCTATGATACTTTTGGGGTAAAGTGGACCAAAACACAAAACTTAACCAAATTTTCAATTTTCTAAGTTTAAAGGACCCATAATTCCCTCAAAATGCCAGTCAGAGTTACATAACTTTGCCTGCACAGTCCCCTTATGATAGATAGTAAATAGCTTTGATACTTTAGGAATAAAGTGGACCTAAACACAAAACTTAACCAAATTTTCAATTTTCTAAGTATAAAAAGGGCACAAAATTCTGTCGAAATGCCAGTCAGAGTTACATAACTTTGCCTGCACAGTAAGTGTTGGAAGTATGAAAGCAATAGCTTTGATACTTAAGGAATAAAATGGACCTAAACACAAAACTTCACCCAAATTTTCTAAGTATAAAAAGAGCACATAATTCTGTCAAAATGCATGCCAGAGTTATCTTACTTTGCCTGCCCAGTCCTCTCATGATAGTTAGTAAGTGTACCAAGTTTGAATACAATAGCATTGATACTTTATGAGAACAGTGGACCTAAACGCAAAACTTAACCGGATGCTGACGCCAAGGTGATGACAATAGCTCATTTTTTTTCCCCAAAAAATAGATGAGCTAATAAAAGGAAATGTTTTGAGGGCACAGTAGTTGGAAGGACAAGAATTTTTTTATAGAAAATTTCAAAGGGCTATTACTCTGTGAACAAGAGCATTGCATTGCGGGTGCAGACCGCTCATCTATTTTCTTTTTAAAGGTGAAGGGACTCTCATTTTCAATCACAAAGGAGGGAGGGGCGGAGTGAAGAGGGGTGTATAGTGTGGGGGTGTGGAGTTTATTACATTATCTTCCAAAAATGCGAAAAAAAACGCAAAAAAAAACAATAATTCGGGGGCGGGGGGGAGGGGGGGATTTTTGGGTGCGATGGTTGGACGGTATTTCAAACATAAAATAATAAAAATAAATATTTGTGTTTTTTAACCGTTTCAAAAAAATTAATTGGGGGGGGGGTGGGGTGTGTGTGTGGGGGGGGGGGGGTAAAGTGTGAGGGTGTGGTGGTAATTTGTGAGATGATCTTAAAAAAAAAAAAAAAATAGGGGGGGGGGGGGGGGATTCGGGTTGGGGGAGTTGGGGGGGGGTGGGGGGGGATTCTTGGGTGCGATGGTTGGACCGTATTTCAAACATAAAATAATAAAAATAAATATTTGTGTTTTTTAACCGTTGTGAGATGATCTTAAAAAAAAAAAAAAAAAAATTAGGGGGGGAGGGGGGGGGGGAGGGCACAGGGGATGGTTTGGGTGGAGTCTATTGTGGTATGTCAGGTAAGAGTAGTTTTGTCAAAGTATCAATCAAATCTAAAAATAAATAAAGAAGTTATGGCAATTTTAGCAAAATTTTATAATTTGACCTTGAGAGTCAAGGTCATTCAAAGGTCAAGGTAAAATTCAACTTGCCAGGTACAGTAACCTCATGATAGCATGAAAGTATTTGAAGTTTGAAAGCAATAGCCTTGATACTTAAGAAGTAAAGTGGATCGAAACACAAAATTTAACCATATATTCAAAGTTACTAAGTCAAAAAAGGGCCATAATCCCGTAAAAATGACAACCAGAGTTATGCAACTTGTCCTTTTACTGTACCCTTATGATAGTTAGCGAGTGTTCCAAGTATGAAAGCAATATCTATGATACTTTAGGGGTAAAGTGGACCAAAACACAAAATTTAACCAAATTTTCAATTTTCTAAGTATAAAAAGGGCACATAATTCTGTCAAAATGCCAGTCAGATTTACATTACTTTAAATGCACAGTCCCCTTATGATAGTTAATAAGTGTTGCAAGTATGAAAGCAATAGCTTTGATACTGTAGGAATAAAGTGGACCTAAACACAAAACTTAACCAAATTTTCAATTTTCTAAGTATAAAAAGGGCACATAATTCTGTCAAAATGCACGCCAGAGTTATCTAACTTTGCCTGCCCAGTCCCCTCATGATATTAAGTAAGTGTACCATGTTTGAATGCTATAGCATTGATACTTTCTGAGAAAAGTGGACCTAAACGCAAAACTTAACCAAAATTTTCAATTTTCTAAGTATAAAAAGGGCACCTAATTCTGTCAAAATGCACACCAGAGTTATCAAATTTTGCCTGCCCAGTCCCCTCATGATAGTTAGTAAGTGTACCAAGTTTGAATGCAATAGCATAGATACTTTCTGAGAAAAGTGGACCTAAACGCAAAACTTAACCGGACGCCGACGCCAAGGTGATGACAATAGCTCATAATTTTTTTTCAAAAAATAGATGAGCTAAAAATCATCCGACCAGAACCCGCTGATAATATGCACATCTCCTCTTGGTAGTGAAGCTTCCCATAAAGTTTCATTAAATTCCAGTCATTAGTTACTGAGAAATAGCCCGGACAAAAATTGATCGTGCACGGATGGACGGACAGACACACGGACGGACAGACGAAGCGGCGACTATATGCTCCCCCCAAAATAAATTTTGGGGGAGCATAATAAAACCTGAACAGACTGCGGGTTACTCGCAGGATATTCTGGTTTTATGCTGTTTGCACATAGCCATTTTCACTTTGCCTTTGAGAAGGAAACGGTTAAAGAACTGGTTTGCTAACATCCCAAGCTTCCTTCCCATATGGAATTTCATCTTGATTTATTATAATAAGGTTAAGATTTGGCCTGAACAAATAAACAAGAGGGCCATGATGGCCCTGAATCGCTCACCTGACTAACCAAATACAATCCCAACCCAGATTTCATCAAGATAAACATTGTGACCAAATTTCATTAAGATAAGATGAAAACTGTGACCTCTATTGTCTACACAAGGCTTTCTATTATTTGACCTTGTGACCTAGTTTTTGACCCCAGGTGACCCAAATACAATCCCAACCCAGATTTCATCAAGATAAACATTCTGATCAAATTGTGTAGATTGGATGAAAACTGTGACCTCTATTGTCTACACAAGGTTTTTCTATTATTTGACCTGGTGACCTAGTTTTTGACCCCAGATGACCCAAATACAAGCCCAGCCCAGATTTCATCAAGATAAACATTCTGACTAAATTTCATAAAGATTGGATGAAAACTGTGACCTCTATTGTCTATACAAGGTTTTTCTATTATTTGACCTAGTTACCTAGTATTTGACCTTGTGACCGAGTTTTTGACCCCAGATGATCAATTACAATCCCAACTCAGATTTCATCAAGATAAACAGTCTGACCAAATTTCATTAAGATTGGATGAAAACTGTGACCTCTACTGTCTACACAAACAAATTGTTGACTGTTTTTCTATTATTTGACCTACTGACCTTGTTTTTGACCTCAGATGACCCAAATACAATCCCAACCCAGATTTCATCAAGATAAACAGTCTGACCAAATTTCATAAAGATTGGATGAAAACTGCGACCTCTATTGTCTACACAAGGTTTTTTCTATTATTTGACCTAGTTTTTTACCTAGTGACCTAGTTTTGCACCCCAGATGACCCAAATACATTCCAAACCCAGATTTTATCAAGATAAACATTCTGACCAAATTTCATAAGGATTGGATGAAAATTGTAACCTCTACTGTCTATACAAGGTTTTTCTACTTTTTGACCTAGTGTTTGACCTAGTGACCTAGTTTTTGACCCCAGATGACCCAAATACAATCCCAACCCAGATTACATAAAGATAAACATTCTGACACAAATTTCATTAAGATTGGATGAAAACTGTGACCTCTACTGTCTACACAAGGTTTTTCTATTATTTGACCTAGTTTTTTACCTAGTGACCTAGTTTTTGACCCCAGATGACCCAAATACAATCCCAACCCAGATTACATCAAGATAAACATTCTGACCAAATTTCATAAAGATTGGATGAAAACTGCGACCTCTATTGTCTACACAAGGTTTTTCTTTTATTCGACCTATTATGTGACCTAGTTTTTGACCTTGTAACCTAGTTTTTGACCCCAGATAACCCAAATACAATCCCATCCCAGATTTTATCAAGATAAACATTCTGACCAAATTTCATAAAGATTGGATAAAAACTGTGACCTCTACTGTCTACACAAACAAATTGTTGACGGACACACGCATACTCATACGGACGCCGGACATTACACGGTCACATAAGGTCACCATGTCACTTTGTGACAAGTGAGCTAAAAATCAGAATGAACATTCACATGGGAAGCAACTGTAATAATGACAGCAGGAATTATGGTTCTTATGAACTTCAGTTCAAATGATTGAGATCTTTCTACCTATGCATGACAAGTTTATTACCTGCAAGTTTTAAAAGTGTAGATGTGTATGTAAATGTAAGTATGCAGTTCATGCTTGTTTTAAATGCAACTGTGGTTAACCTTCATATGGATTTCCTTTTGTGTATTTGCTATTCACATATATTTGTTACTTTTTATAACCATAAACATGTTTGTTAACTTTTTAAATGAAGTATTAATTAAGAACAAGATAGAAACAATCTTTACAAGACAGCTTGATACCAACATAACACAATTACTTAGCAATAACATATGTATATATGTATTTATTATTTGCACATATGTCTCATTAAAGAGCTATTTATTCACAAAACACTCTCATCTAGTGAGACAGCTTGTTTTGTTAAACATCCCATACTGCCTCATAGTTAAACACAGAAGTTAATGTTTGCGATAAAAAATCTGAGCATAACAAGTTGGCCTTGAAACCATAAACAACAACAACACAAATGAATAAACTGTTGTAAATTTTGAACATCTGACTCATAAAAAAAGAGAATTATAGAACAATACTTCAAAAAATGTACACATAAAACAAGTTATAAGAAACATAAAACTAATAAATGCAGCAAATACAATGTGTAAGGCTTTAAGTATAATGTTATGTAAACTCTATGCATAAAAGTGTGTCTCAAATTACAAAGTATAAGTAGTGAATACATCCAATGTCAAGAAACATGGCATTCCCTGGAAACCACGTGTTTAACTTTTTTAATATAATTCAAATAGATGTGAATCATCTGCATGTGAAATACATGCATTAAATTATTCATTTCAAATTCTCAATCCAAACTAAAGTTATTAACAATAAGACATTTGTCTAATTTCAGTAAGTGACATTGACCTTCACCCAACAACATATTCAGGGCCGTACCCAGGAAATGTTGACTGGGGGGGCCCAAACGGGGAGGGTGCGGGAGGGGTTGCCCCTCCCGAATAGATTTTTTTAGTAGGCACTGTTCAAGGTGAATTTTAATGCATTTAGAAACATTTGTTGTGTTATAAATTTATGGATATATAACAAGTAAATCAGCACCTTTCTGAAGTCTAAAGCTTTAACCATTACGGGCCGTCCATAAAGTATGTCACGCTCCAGGTGGGGGGAGGGTGAGTAAGAAAGTGACAGTTTGTGACATGGGGGAGGGGGTCAGGCCATGTGTGATGTCACACATTTATTATAAAAAAATTGTATAATTTATTTTTTATTTCTTTAGTAGAATTTAAAAATAATTTTCAAAATTTGTGAAACATTTTAATTAGTTTTATGTCAAAATAAGACGAATTGCATATCTCCTGATTCTGTTGTTCGAATGATTAATAGGCAACTTGGCTGGTCCGGCTTATTCAATAGGCACAACCTCCACACAGATTTCAATGACGAAATAATTGGACTGTTCCATTTTTAGTTAGTAAAGGGTTGAAAGAAAACTTTAATTATAATTTCGTTTTTATTAGAGGTTAACACGTGGATAAATATTCATACTGCTCATCGTAACAACCCTACAGTTATAAAAGCCTGTTATGTGAAAGTTCTTTTACCGGTAAGTGAAATTTTAATACCGTTTAATAGTGAATTGAGTTTAAGATTAAATTTAAATTAATTATTAATTCTAAAAAATGTTCGAAAGTGTGAGTTTGTGACGTACTTTAGGGGAGGGGGGTCCAAGATTTTGTAACAGATTGTGACATGCCGGGGTAAAAATGGTCAAAAAAAAGCGTGACATGCTTTATCAACGACCCCTTGGTGTGAATTTCACACACATTTTTAAAGCTTTAGATTTCAGAAATGTATTAAACTTTATAAAGAAGTAAAAGCAACCTTTGAAACTAAAAAACCTTTATTATGAAATGTAACATAAAGTATGACTGTAGAGGAGGTTTGATTACAAAGAGAAAATACTACTATGGTTATATGTCAGTAACTGACATATGACCTACTAGTATTTTCTCTTTGAAATCAAACCTCCTCTATATAAAATTTCAAAGCAAATTCATTAAAAAATGTTTATCATCTACAACACAGTTTTCACAGAAATGTTTAATAAGCTATGACTCTAGAGGAGGTTTGAATTCAAAAGAGAAAACACTATTATCGTTCAGACCTACGACCTTCTGTATCAGTTCCATCCATGAAGCATTGAGCACAATGGGTAATTGACAGATCGGGGATGTGTGTACAAGGTGATAAGAAAACAATGCCTAGGGGCTTATCTCCACTGGCGAGTAAATTAGCGCTAATCCTCTTGTGTATCAGGGGCAATAAAACACATCTGCACATTTGTATTGCAGGGAAGTGTACTGTGGGCCCTTTCATGTGTGAAAATTTGCAGTAGGCCCATTATTAAAAAATCATAACTCTACAGCCAGCTGGGGGGGCCCGGGCCCCTGGGCCCAATGCCTGGGTACGGGCCTGTGTCATAAAGACAATCCCAGGATAGGTCTCCATGTAAGCTACCCATATATAACATGTCAGTGCAACATCTAGTTCCATACTCAAGCTATTGAGCAGAAAGTGTTTTCTATTTTAAGTAAGTGACATTGACCTTGTGCCCTTGACCTTGTACTCTTGGCTTGAACCTTGATACATGTATATCTCAAAGTTTTAAAACAAAATCGTTCAATAAAAAACTAAAGATATTGCCTGGAAATCACAAGTTTGAAACTGTCCCCCCCCCGGTCGCCACACCCTAATTTATAATAAGGTACTTAAGGGGATATTATCATATTAATACCTGAGTGCATGTAAACAGTAGATGGTCCTTGGCATGTTCTTCTTATCATATATATCTGTTGTCTCGGGATAGAATATCTGAAAGCAGACAGGCATAGTAACACGTGTTACAATCTTAAAGACAAGTGTAATTTACAATTATTTTCCTACTTGGCTGCTATTTATTGTTAAAGATTGTAACTGCATTGAAAATTAAATCATGTGCATACACCATCTATGTATCTGTTGAGAAGGTGAACAAAAGTTGCATAAATACAATTTTGGTTTTGCCTTAAGGAACTTATTGAGTGCAGAGTGATCACTGAATTTTCAAAATTAATTTTGGATAACATGCTTCTTTAGCACAGTGCTTACAATTAAACCAACTTTATTCTGAATTGTAATTCCAAAGGTGTAATTTTTAAAAGAATTACTTAACATCACTCTAAATTGATACCAGGGATTCTGCACTATAAAACAAGCAATGTGTTTGTGAAAATATTGTCCCCATATATTTGACCTTTGACCTTGAAGGATGACCTTGACCTTTCACCACTGAAAATGTGCAGCTCCATGACATAAACATGCATGCCAAATATCAAATTGCTATCTTCAATATTGCAAAAGTGTACATTAAATAAGCGATTTTGACTAATATATTTGACCTTTGACCTTGAAGGATGACCTTGACCTTGACCTTTCACCACTAAAAATGTGCAGCTCCATGTGATACACATGCATGCCAATTATCAAGTTGCTATCTTCAATAAAGTTATTGCAAATGTTAAAGTTTGCACAAACAAACAAACCATAAGACAGGGCAAAAGCAATATGTCCCCCACTAGTGTGGGGGACATAAAAATATGATACTCACAAACAGTACAATAATAACTTAGTGTAACTCAGTGACATCAAACCAAAACCTTGTATGCTTTAGTCAATTATTGACCAACATGCTATGGCCATATGAATATGTGTTTTTCCTCACTATGCTGCACCTACCCTAGGTAAGCCAACTTCTTCCATGGCCTTGAACCACTGATTCAGGTTGTCTGTGTGCCGAAAATGAAGCCCTCGCGCCTGCAATCAGACAAATAATGATTGATAAGAAGTTGATTTGGATTTATTAAAGGCTTGTTATGTTGATTCTTCTCATTGCAAGTCTTGATATAAGTATGCTTGTTACTGCCACTAAACAAGATTGTGAGACTTGCAATTAAGATTTTTTTTAATGTGTGGTTTGCAATGAAGATTTGTGATTGTGATACTTGAAGAAAGATGTTTTATGATGGTGTGGCTTGGATTAAAGATGTTTGTGATTGAGAACTTTTCAATAAATGAAGATTCTTGTGATTGTGTGGCTTGCAATAATGATTTTTGTGATTGTGTGGCTTACAATTAGGTGTCGCTTGCAATGAAGGTTCTTTTGATTTGTAGACTTGCAACATTGTCACAAAACCAGGTTTTCAATTTGAAAAAAAAGTCTGATAAAGGGAGACAACTAAAAATGTGCATTGTTATGGAGTGTTCATAGTTACCCCCTTGTTTCAAAATCAATCTATTTTTAGTCGTGGCCACCTTGACCTCAGAGATATTGACGTAATTCTTTCGCACAACACACTGTCCAATGATGGTGAACAAATGTGCCAAATGATTTTAAAATCTCATAATGAATGACATAGTTATGGCCCGGACAAGCTCATTTATGGCCATTTTTGACCTTTAAACTCAAAGCGTGACCTTGACCTTGGAGATATTGACGTTATTCATCCGCGTGACACACCGTCTAATGATGGTAAACAAATGTGCTAAATGATTTTAAAATATCACAATGAACAACAAAGTTATGGCCCAGACAAGCTTATTCCGCCCGCCAGCTCGCCCGCCCGCCTGCCCGCCGACATTCGCCAATCTTATAACCAGTTTTTTCCTTTGGAAAACCTGGTTAATAAAAGTATTGTTGGCTTGCAATTGGGTAGCTTGTGATTTGTCGGGCTTCAAATGAATATGCTTGCAATTCATAGGCATGTGCTTCATCTTTTTGCACTCTATATTGGCTTGAGTGTGCATCTTGTAATGAAGAAGCAGGATATTGAAGGACTTGAAATACTGTGCTTGTGAAGCTCTTGATTGCTTAAGGCTTGCCATGAAGATATTTATTATTGTCTGGCTTGCAATTTATTTTATTTCTTACACAAAAAGTATTAAATAAATCAATTAATTCTAAAAAGATGAAAATAAAAAATTGCAGGAAGAATGGCAAAACACAGAGCATCAAATTAAAATAAATTTCACAACAAATCAGATTTCTGTTAAATTTCAACATTTCTGATCCTGGTTCAATTTCTGATGCACAAATCTGCAACTAAAACCAATGGTGATTATTTACAAACTCCACATTAATTCTGCACACCAGTTCAAATGAAAATGTAGGGTTAAATCAATGTGGATGTCTGCAGACTGAGCTAGATTACCATAAGGGTAATGATGATTATAGCCATTAACTGTGAGGAAGGTTGACGATTGTTTAAAGCATTAAATGTTGATCACAAGAATTTTGTAAATGAACTACCATTTTGATTTATATTTTTCCAGTCACTGCCATTTTGATTTATATTTTTCCAGACACTGCCATTTTGATTTATATTTTTCCAGACACTGCCATTTTGATTTATATTTTTCCAGACACTGCCATTTTGATTTATATTTTTCCAGACACTGCCATTTTGATTTATATTTTTCCAGACACTGCCATTTTGATTTATATTTTTCCAGACACTGCCATTTTGATTTATATTTTTCCAGACACTGCCATTTTGATTTATATTTTTCTAGACAATCACAAAATATGCATTATTTCTAAACTATTTGATATTTCAAGTACTCATGACCAAGGTATACATTTGGCTATGGAGAATTTAGTTATAACAGCATGGTATATTGTTCAGCATTTCTATAAAATTACTATCAAACCACATAAGGAAATATAAACATTATTGGTACATGTACTAATTCAGTGATTTTTTTTGCTAAAAATACCCGCCAATTTTCGACTGCTTCCCAATCACAAAAATCAACATTTTTTCCCAAAAAGCTGACCAAAATTTCCCCAAAAAGCCCAATTTCCAAACAAAAACACACACATTTTTTTTTTTTTTTTTTTTTTTTTAGAAAGAAGTCTCAATTTCATGGTTTATCGTGCTAATTTTCCCAATTCAAATATGGCACAGGCTGTAACAAATAAAAGCAAAAAAAAATCACTGTAATTGCTTTTGAACATACAGAAACCAAGCAGGGCTGGAATTAAAACTTTTTTTGCTACTGGACTTAATTTTGAACTCCTGAAAATGTGTATTTACAATAACATTTTTTTTATCAAAACTGTCAAATGATTGTGTGTTTTCTTTGTTAAAACATGTGCTTTGCTGAATTTATTGTCATTGCAGAATAAACATAAAACATAGTTAAATATGTTGAATCAAGACTTGAAAATATAAGCCTAAATGTTTTGCAATTAATTGTGTACTCTCTGAAAGACAAACATTAAAAATGAATATTGATAAAAGATTCAAAGTCACATGAAAACTTAATTATTGTGTTTTATTGCCTATGAAACTGGCCTGTCAAACCATAGGTTTGTTTTAATTTTGATAGTTATCCCATTGCTGTTGATGAATTCTTTTTCAGCTTTCCTTGTACAACCAAAATACTTTCAAAGGTAATCTTCAAAGCAAAAAATTGAAATGTTAATAAAGAAAGGCAAAAAGGTTTTTTTCTTCATGTATACGTATTGTTTTTAACTTGTAAATATTGTCAGGAAATAGGCATTTGGATTGTGAAACAGTCTAAAAAGTACTTTCTGACGTCAAAGATATCAGCAAATGTCTGAACAAGACAGAATCAGCACCTCTCAAATATGCCAGAAACATACCGTATTTTCATTTGTATAGCGCGCGGTTTTTAACCTCCAAATTTCAAATAAAAAAGTTTGTGCGCGTTATACATTGATACAACGCTATCCTGGCTGCTAAATTGCAAAAATTCATTTCGTAATCGTAAATATTCATAATAGCCGCAAAGTTTTTATTCCAGAAAACTCCACTCTATAATCTTACAGACTGAAGGGGCCGTTCTCGAAACAACAAAAAGTCGGTAACGGGCTGATATGAACGGGATAGCATTAGTTATTTACAAAAAATTAAATGTATACATGGGAGCGCGCTATCCAAGGGAAAATTCAGTAAATGAAGATTTTTTTGCGATAAAAATTTATCAGCAAACAGTATAGTTAATGTTATAAATCTGCAGTCAAACATGTTAATTTGTACAAGTTGCAACAACGGCCACTACATGTAGTCAGGCCAAGCCTTGCCTGCCATTGACCAAGTCAATATGTCCCCATATATCATTACCGTAACTACTCTTATGTTTTCGGACACTCTAAGTTTTCGGACACCTCTTTTTTTAGCAAAAATAATTATTTTTCGTGACTCTTAATTTTCGGACACACGAGTTTTCGTCCATAATTAATGTCTCTAAGTTTTCGGACAGTATATTTTACAGCGCTATTTTACCAAATTTCGGTCCTGTTTTCGATATCTAATGACACTTCGAGATTAACATCATAAAACATGGCAGGTGCATGCCTGAGGGCAAAGGACCATTACATTTGCGTTATTTGGTAAATAACCTTGTAAATAGGTATTAAACAATTGTTTCGCCCTATAGCATAAGCGTTATGACAATTACCGGGGGTAGTGCCAATTAACAGTTCAAGTATCAACCTCAATGGTACTCCCCCTTCTCAGTAAAATAACTTTGGCAAATACTAAACGCTTCAAAGTGTGATGCACCCAGGATTGCAAGTTTTACGAACAATGGAAGGTGTTCGACAACAACTATCGGAAATGAACAAACAAATAATTTATAGTTTGCTTTTTTATTTCGTTAATTACAGGTTCATACTAGCGAGTATCGGTACATTACATGCTCATCTTTGAACTGGTTGGTCAAAGTACAACCTTGTAGTAACTTTCTGTCAAATAAATTAAGCATTTAAAATTATTTGAAATGCAGTGCAAACATATATAACTGTAATTTGTACTTGACGGCATGGTATTTTACAAGCGCGTGCTATTACCGGTAGTTGTTGATATAATTGGCGCTATTTTTGGACACTTCAATTTTCGACTCTAAGTTTCCGGACACCTGTATTTTGTGAATATTTTTCGTACGTTTTGACCTGTTGGCTCAAAAGTTATTGAGAACCCTGCAATTGGACTGGTACCGGTACTTTTCCCAATGGGGCAAAATAAATAACTGCATGTATAAAAACTCTTATTGAAAACTGTTTTATTTTCATTTACAAAAAGGTTGGATTTGTAAACTACATAACATCTTAATGTATAATGTTTGCATGACTTAGGGGATCACATATCTTTATAAAAACAGTATGGGTATTTTGAGGACAAAGGTAGCATTTACCTGTACAACTCAGCAAGCAAATCAATAGTAGCTACTTAATGATGGCTTAACAGTGAACATTTGCAACTCACAAATCTGTTTTTACAGTTCGCGTTGCTAATGTGAATGAGACATTTCATTTGCGATGGAAACCATAAAACAATTTCTTCACATGTATTGCAAACATGTTTTACATGACACATCAGTAAGGTTTGTGTAATGGATCTGATTAATTAATTAATTTACATACATGTACAAATTATATCAATTTCTCACTTTAAAAGCTAAGTGCATCACTTATTCATATACATATGAAATTGTGAGAAGAACTTTAAAACATTCACAGTCATAAGCTTAAAAGAACTTGTGTGAAAATGAAGTCATCTCATGTAATCAACTCAAGTTACCACTACATAAAACGATCTCCCTGTCATAAATAAGGTCACCATCACATAAGATCATTACCTGTCCAGTAAACTGACAATGACACATATTTGGATGGTAGTATTACTACATAGCTTGGGCCGCAATTAATCTCAATAACTATTCACTGCCTTACATTCCGCCTCTGTAATTGACTTGCCCAAATATAAACACCTGTAAGCCTTGAAAGCTGTTTGGGATTAAGTAGAGAAAGTCATTTAAGACTGAGGTTCAAAACACGAATAGGACCAGCCAACACATAGCATTGAATATGCAGTAAAACTTGATAACAAAAGATGCATTTTCCTGTTGTCAAGAGACATCAATATGGTTTCCTTTGATTGTTCAATTATATCATGATATTTCAAGGTTGATTGCACATGATTTCTCCATTGTGTCCACAATTATTTCATTACATGCAATTTTCCTTGGACTAGCACACAATTTGGATCTAAAAACTCAAAATCTTAAATCTGATTTGTGTGTACCCTGTGAAACATTTTGTAAAATCTTGTATAATCCTTATGAACAATGAATTAAAACTAAAACTAAGTAAAATCTGACTCAAACTCAAAATAAGTGAGTTACAAGCCTGACAAAACTTTCAGATCAACATGAGTTACATGTATACCAATATAGAAGTGATTCAATTATTGCTTAGTATCAGTTGATACAACTGATGCACACCTTGTATCTTGACAGGTCCCTGTCGTATATCCTCTTCAAGGGCACGCGGGTAGGGGCCATGAAGTGAGCCAGCTGGGCTAGGTAGACCCCATTACGCAACCCCTCCTCCAGCTCTGTTGTTGGGGGCAGCTCCTCATTGATACACGCCTGGATCCATCTGGAAATATACACAGAAACAATGTTTGAGGCCTAATACATTATACTTCAGTTTAAACCTATTTGAGTCTCTCTCTGGGATAACAGTCTTTAATGCATTTGAGTTCAGTATTTTAAAGGGAGAACCTTCTTAGCAGAAATCCAGTTTGGGCGGTAATTGTCTCCCTTAACCCTTTACATGCTGGGAAATTTGTCGTCTGCTAAAATGTTGTCTGCTGATTTTCTAAAATTAGCATTTTCTTCGATTTTTTTCAAAGAATACTATCAGAATAGCAAACAGTTTGGATCCTGATGAGACGCCACGTTCTGTGGCGTCTCATCTGGATCCAAACTGTTTGCAAAGGCGATCAAAATTCGGTTCCAGCACTGAAAGAGTTAATGAGCTTTTGCACAGGCATTAGAACCCTGTTTTTCCCAGAGCGAGTCTCATTTATTTAAGCTTGATTGCCTTGAAAGCCTAAGACTTACTAAAAAGCTTGAGCCTGTTTCATGGGTTGGCCTGTTTCAGAACTATTTGTCTTGATCTTGAGAAAGCTCCCAGAGCAGTGAATGAGACCAAGACCTCCTGATCGCCAGATCCACACCATAGTCAGACTTGCAATATACATAAATCTGCCATAATACATGTAATTGTTAAACATGCAGACGGCTTGTCTTTCAAATCTATTGCAAATAATAACAATTTTAGCCGCAAATAAAATAATACTGATTAGGCCACTGTAGCAGGCTTAAATACTCTGTATAAAAGTACATGAGTCATGAACATAGATAAACAAGAGGGCCAAGATGGCCCTATTTCGCTCTCCTGAGAGAAGTCGGTTCATTCATTCTTTACCAAATGTCAAACTTGACCTAGATATTGTCCAGACAAACATCCTGGTCAAGTTTCATCATTATTTCATCTGCGAGTCATGATCAATGTACCTATGAAGTTTCATGATCCTAGGCGTAAGCATTCTTGAGTTATCATCTGGAAACCATTTTTCTAAGTTGAGTCACCGTGACCTTGACAGCCATTGTGTGAATACGTTTTTTGGCACTGTGACCTTGACCTTTGACCTAGTGACCTGATAATCAACAGGGGTCATCTACGAGTTATGATCAATGTACCTATGAAGTTACAAGATCCTAGGCCTAAGCCTTCTTGAGTCATTATACAGAAACCATTTTACTATTTCCGGTCATCGTGACCTTGACCTTCGACCTAGTGACCTGAAAATCAATAGAAGTTATCTGCGAGTCATGATCAATGTATCTATGAAGTTTCATGATCCTAGGCATAAGCGTTCTTGAGTTATCATCAGGAAATCATTTTACTGCTTTGGGTCACCGTGACCTTGACCTTTGACCTTGTAACCTGAAAATCAATAGGGGTCATCTGCGAGTCATGATCAATGTATCTATGAAGTTTCATGATCCTAGGCATAAGTTATCTTGAGTAATCATCCGGACACCAGTTTACTATTTCGGGTCATCGTGACCTTGACCTTTGACCTAGTGACATAAAAATAAATAGGAGTCATCTGCGAGTCATGATCAATGTACCTATGAAGTTTCATGATCCTTGGCATAAGCGCTCTTGAGTTATCATCCGGAAACCATCTGGTGGACGGACGGACCGACATGAGCAAAACAATATACCCCCTCTTCTTCGAAGGGGAAGGGGGGGGGGCATAATGAGAAAACTGCCCCCCTCCCAGCAGCCATGTTATTCAACTGACCGGAACCAAATGTTCTGAGCAAATTTCATGAAAATTGGGCCAAAAATGTGACTTCTACTGTGTTCACGTTTTCACAATATACATATAGAGAAAAATGCCCCACCCACTGGCGGCCATGTTTTTTCACCGATCCCGTCCATTTTCAAACTCGTCCGAGATATCAATTAAACCAATGTTTAGACCAACTTTCTATATCTACAACCACAACATTAACAACAACACTATAACCAAGTGTGAAATGTGTACAGAATAATGGAGTAAAATGTTCATAGTCATCAAAAACATTTTACACATTACATTATTATTGCATAGAAACAACACAAAATGTTTTAGAATATAATACATATACTGTTCTGCATGCAATTTTATTTTTCAGAAAAAAAATTCTGACACAAATTTAACATTAAAAATGTCAGCCTAACCGGTATTATCTCAAAGTCTCATAAACAGCAAAAAGATTGTACATGTACTTATCAAATACGTTTTTAAAGTCAACATAAATATCTGCAACTACAAGTTTGAATTGATAAAACATAAAATGCTGAAGTACATGTAAAAGATGGTAGCAAGCTTAATATCTGTACATAATCTGTTTTACTTTAAGTCTCCAATCTTTACTCTGTGTGCATTTAAATGCATTACTTGTACTTCATGATATATGCATGATCGAGTGATCTGCATATAATATTCGTCACGGCAAACTGATACATTTATAGATTAGATCAAGGCGGTTTAATAAAATATTGTTGAAAGATGACGCATAATTAGGTAGATTAAATTAGCTTTACAAATTTCAATGTCTGCAGGTCTTATAATGTATAAATTCTCATAAACTAACCTGAATCTATAAATATAAATATACAATATTGTCACCTTAATTCTTAAGTCGCGAATGTCAAAAATGGCATATTTGGTATCATTTTGTCAGGCTTGACGAGCTCTACACGATGCAACAAACAACATAATGAGTACTTTCTCTACTAAGGCATTATTGACCCCTCAACATTGACAAAACGTGACAATTTTTTATTAATTTTAATTCGTAAATCACAAATGTGTAGGATTCAGCCAATAGCATCGTCTTCTACGTACCACTAATTGTAAATGCACAAAAGTAAAAAAAAATGCACAAATCGACAGATTAACAAAATTTATTACTTAATATAACTTTTTTTATTTTAAAAGCAATTGTCTTTAAATTTTGCAAATTGATAGAATGCATACATCTCAACCACCTGTCAAAATTTCACAAAGATATCTTGTTTTAAAATACATGGTTTGTTATTTCAAAACTTTAGAAGCGATTTTCTCAAAATCACTATTTTGGACATTCGTGCATTAAGAATTAGTGGGACGATATGTTGCCTTTTATAAGATAAGTAGAAATGTATCCCTGACACTGAAGCCCCTACAAAACATGTTTGGACACGGACAAATCTAATAATATTTAGTTCTTCAGAGGAAAATTGTATTGACTTTATATTCAACAATTTGTTTATATTTTAAAAACAAGAGGGCCTGAAAGGATCAAAGTCGCTCACCTTAGATAACAAGAAATTATTGGGACAAATCTTGTGACCAAGTTTTACAAAGATCGGAAAATAAATGTAGCCTCTAGAGTCTTAACAAGGTTTTACAACAGCCATATAAGGAAAAATGCCCCGCCCCCTGGCAGCCATGTTTTTCAATCAATCGGCATCATTTTTGAACTCATCCAAGATATTATCGGGATGAATCTTCTGACCAAGTTTCATGAAGATCGGACAGTAAATGTGGCCTCTAGAGTGTTAACAAGATTTTACTATAGCCATATAAGGAAAAATGCCCTCTCCTTGGAAGCCATTTTTTAAAGCAAACATAATTATTTTCGAACTCATCCAAGATATCATTGAGACCAATCTCCTGACCAAATTTCATGAAAATTGGACAATAAATGTGGCCTCTAGAGTGTTAACAAGGTTTTACTATAGCCATATAAGGAAAAATGTCCTGCGCCTGGTGGCCATGTTTTTAAAGCAACCAAAACCATTTTCAAACTCATCCAAGATATCATTGGGACAGATCTTCTGACCAAGTTTCATGATGATCGGAAAATAAATGTGACCTCTAGAGTGTTAACAAGGTTTTACTATAGGTATATAAGGAAAATAGCCCCGCCCCCTGTGGCCATGTTTTTCCACCAACTGGCATCATTTTTGAACTCGTCCAAGATATTATTGGGATTAATCTTCTGACCGAGTTTCATGAAGATTGGACTATAAATGTGGCCTCTAGAGTGTTAACAAGATTTTACTATAGCCTTATATGGCCATATAAGGAAAAGTGCCCCGCCCCTTGGCGGCCATGTTATTCAAGCAAACGTAGCCATTTTCGAACTCATCCAAGATATCATTAAGATAAATCTTCTGACCATATTTCATCAAGATTGGACAATAAATGTGGCCTCTAGAGTGTTAACAAGGTTTTACTAAAGCCATATAAGGAAAAATGCCCTGCCCCCTGGCGGCCATGTTTTTCAACCAACGGGCATCATTTCCAAACTCTTCCAAGATATATATTAGGATGAATCTTCTGACCAAGTTTCATGATGATCAGACAATAAATGTGGCCTCTAGAGTGTTAATAAGGTTTTACTATAGCCATATAAGGAAAAATGCCCCGCCCCCTGGCGGCCATGTTTTTCAACCAACCAGCATCATTTTCGAACTCGTCCAAGATATTATTGGGATGAATCTTCTGACCAAGTTTCATGAAGATCAGACAATAAATGTGGCCTCTAGAGTGTTTACTATAGCCATGTAAGGAAAAATGCCCCTCCCCTTGGCAGCCATGTTTTTCAAGCAAACGTAGCCATTTTCGAACTCATCCAAGATATCATTGAAACCAATCTTCTGACCAAATTTCATGAAGATTGGACAATAAATGTGGCCTGAGAGTGAACAAGGCAAATGTTGACGTCGCACAACGGACAACGCAAAGTTCACCATGAGCACGTTGCTCAGGTGAGCTAAAAATGCCAGTCTGGATGGCTCGCATTTAGCAAGTTTTATGAAGACTGAACAAAGCTAAGTTTACCAATCATGGTATTATTAGTCTTTTTCTATTTAAACAAAAGCACGTGCCTGAATTATATTAAGTAAACCCAAGGACAGACAACAGTAATGTGAGGCAATACACTTCTTTCAAGCGCTTAATTACTGTCCTTAATAAACCATAGTGTCGTTGGGGTATTAGGGTTTTCCATGAATATTTTGAAGACAATTTAACCCATTTATGCCTAGTGGACTCTGTCCCATCCTTCTTAATCAATGGATCAATTTATTTCCAAAATTAGGTATATTTATTTCTATATTTAGAATATTTCTTACAGAATTTCCTTTAAGCAAACAGCGCAGACCCAGATGAGACGCCGCATTTTGCCACGGCCTTTTTTCTAGACACTTGGCGTAAGTCTGGATTAATATCAACAATAAAAGAAAAATCATGAAGGAAGGACAAGGCTGCTAAATACATACGTCAAATATAGCAGAGCTTCAATATAAAAAGTGTGTGAATCTTTTTCCCGAATTTTGACAAGTTTGCAACTCATTTTTTCACACACTGAAATGTCAAAAGCCACCTTACAAAGACAGGAAAAAAGCCTGTTATAACTCAATATCATCAATAAAGTTCATCTCAGCTAATTGACCATTTTGATTGCCTTTGCCTAACTGGATTTGGCATTTGCATAAAAAAATAGCACAAAGAGTGACCATGACTTTGACATTATTCAGTTAGAACATAAAAAAAGAGTCCTCAAGAATTATTTAATTGCAATGATAATAACTTTTGCCCCTAATATCACAAATCTTGATTATTTGCAGTATTTTAGTCCATTTTCATAGTGCCTGGGGCCAGATGTACACAAAGATTTAAGTGACCATATCCGTTAGACATATTAGATTATATTTCTTTTAATGTGTTACAGTTTATATACAACAACCAGAACGGTTCCAGTACAAGTTAAGATGTGTTTTTAAAGGCAGACAGTGCTCTGACATTCATTTAATTTTTGTGTTATTCATAATTCAATCTAGAAGTCTGTACCTTGTATGGACAGTAACAATTAAGTAAGATAAGATGTCCGCCACTCTGGCTGCATCAGTGAATGTCATACATTGCAGGCTACATATCCACCAGTCTGACAATTAAAACATGAACTGAGTATGCAAACAATCAAAGCACTGAAATTTTGTGACAAACTTTTAAAATGAACTTAAAATGGTTTTATATCCAAACTATTATTACATTTTTATTTTTTTAAAGATAAATTTATGGCTTGAATTTGTTATTGTATAAGTGCATTATTGCAACAGGACACAGGGTCTAAAAGTCTAATTTGCATTTTGAGATGCACATGATTATGAGGAATTGACCAGTCGCCAACTCCGCCCACATTTTGTCGATCAGCCAATCAGATTGCGAGTTTTCGCACACCCCTCAGCAACGCTTATCTGGCCGCCATTTTGTCCGACAAACAAAGCGTATCGTACATATGGAATGGACGTAATTTTTAAGGGTTTACACAGATTTTATATCAAAAGCATGATCATTACTGTTCGATCATTATTCAAAATTGTAGGTGCTATACATACTTTATAAAAGGTTATTATTTTATCTTTATTTCTTGAACATATGAACGAGTAATGAGAAAACAAACACAATAAATAGTGTAACCACACCAGTTGCGTGTTCTATAAAACGTGTTATACCGTTTGATGCACAATATTATTAAGCAATTTGGGCAACATAATAATTGCCACACGTGCTTATTAATCTCAGCGAAATTGTCGATTATTAATAAATGACAGTATGTTGCGTGGATCTCAGAATGAATGAACATTAAGGCATTGTTAGGTACTGTACACAAGAAAAGAAATATTTAATTACTTAAATGATTTCCAATTATATATTTATTTTCTATGGATCATAAACAATGGAAATCATTATAAATTGTTAACTTAAATATTGTTTAAACTAAAGTTAAAACAACAAAAAGGTGATTTCAACGAGGCTTAGCTAGCTTAAAGCAGAGACGTTATCTACGTCTCTGCTTAAAGCGACTTCAAGTGTAAAATGTAAGGCTTATAATACAACAACAACAACAACATTTTTAATACAACATATATTGATACGGGGAGAAATGTGAAAATTGCAATTAACATATAAGGGCCATCTTGCTATAAATAAACAAATGCATAATATGCTAAATGTATTCAATTCGAATGTTCGTGAACAGCACCGTAATACCAAAATTTCATTTTTTCGATAGTGAAATGTAGCAGGTTCCCATTAAACATAAATGAAATAAAATGCACATTAGATCTGTTAATGAAACCACGAAATTAGGCCTGTATTATATTATGGTTACAATCAAAATTTCATTTATATCTAAATTAAAAAAATCGGTGTCTTTTTAAAAATAACACAATAAACAAAGATCTAAACATTTTTAATAAACAAAAAACCCATCATGATATGGATGTGTCATTTGCATTTAATAAAAATAGTTTCAAAATTATATATGAATAGCAACCGGGTTCACTGCCAGACGGTTTTAATACAAGTTCAAAATCAATATGAAATAAATGCTCATTTTTACCACTGATTTTTCATCAACTTCCTATAATATGTATAAGAAACGTTTCTGATAGTTAACTCATTCATTTTGATTACGCCATTTCTCTCTAAAGTATTTATGATTGTATGAAAGTTGTACAAAGCAGTTTAGTTTAGTGCTCTTTAAAAAGAGCATGATACATCGTTACAAGTATAGTATTTCACTCACGTAATGCGCTATAATTGCGATCTGCTTGTCGGAGTTTTCTAATCACTAGACCACGTGACTATGTGGGCGGAGCGATCGATAATTTGGCGACTGGTCAATTGTAATCATTGAACAAAGATCCTCTTCTTCAAGACCATTGGTCATTGAATACTGGCTGATGAATGTCCAGGTCCTCTGAGCCATTATTATATAGAGGATATTTGTTGGATTCAGTGGATTATTGATTTTAATTCACAAGTGATCATAGAAAAAATATATTTTATATGATCACAAGTGAATTAAAATCGATAATCCGCCGAACCCAACAAATTTTCTTTTTATTTTATGCTTTTTTCACAGTTTATATACATTGTTAAAGAGTTTAACTTAAGAATTTCGCTGGGAAAATGACGTCATTTCGTCAAAAAAATGATGTCATTTAACATAAACAGTGAAAATTTTCGATAATTTTCACTGATAATTTTTATTGTTTGAAACAGTGAAATTATCAGTTTAAATTTACTGATATTTCTCTATAAACCACCGGAAAGCATAAAATAAAGAGCGCATAATACACTTCATAACTGTAAGCATTTCTCATATGAAGGAAAGGTTTGGATTTTTTGGGAGTTGTGGTAGGGGCTCTTGACAGCAACCTCCGGCAAGTGGCGTGAATGAGCAAAAATGTTACCATTGACAACCTTACCTCTACGACTACTGATTGTCAGAGCTTTATTAAATGGAAGATTACTGGTCTAGAGAGACTGGAAGAATTAAAACAGGAACATTATGTAAATAGCCGCTGATACTGCTAGAAATATAAATACTATCTTTCCTACCTTAGAGTGATTAAAGTCTAAAAACCATATCTTATGTTTAATTTTACAATTGAATGCATTTGTACAATTTATGATAAAAATCTATACAAATAAGTCAGAACAGCTGTTTCAGGACTTAGCTGCAATCTTGTCCAATTGATAGATGCCTCTAGCAATAACTAAACCACTGAATGCAAATCAGACAAATTAAAGAGTGTTTTACAATGTTAAACAGCCAACAGCGACTGGTTACAAAATCTTATTCATGTAAACCTGTTTTGTTTCATGTATTAAAGTTGACAACAGCTGTTCAACAATGTATACTGGTAGTGTCACTCACATAAATATGTTGAAACCCATGTATGACAATGTTAGAACTTGTGTATGACAAGGTTTTTTGGACCACACCCATATTATTGAAACTTGAAATCGATGATGAAGGCATAAATGTTACAATTAGTCACCAAGGAGTCTAAGGTCAGGCCTCAACAACAACAACAAAAATGGTTTGTTTCTGGCAACCTCACCAACCCTTTATTTCAACATCAGATTCAAAAGTTCTTATGTAGTGCTTAATTGTATTTTTTTTTTCAAATAAATTGTATATCATGGAGAAGACGGAAATACCAAAGTGGAAAATGGTAGTCTTTAATATCATTCTCATCTGCTATCTTTATAAATTGTGTACAAAGTGTTTTAGCAAGAGGCCAAGAAGGAGGATGCAGTGTATCGATACAAGTACAACTTCCTTCCGTATCCACTTAAAACAAGAACACCACTGAGCCTATTAGCTGTTAACAACTGAAATTTTGCACACACACAAATGCAGCTCTTTCTTTGTTCGTTGAGAAATTTCACACAATAGAACTGTCACTTGTTTAACCTAAATGCAGATGATAGCTATAAACAATAAGATGCATGCACTAATAATATCAGCAAATTCTGAAAAAAAGTCAACAAGTGTGTTGTATACTCTTTTCCTTGCAACCTGTTCCATAGATTTTGGTACATATATATCAACAACGTGTGTTGCTTCTTTCTGCAGGACAAATCTCGGTATTAAAATCAATTACCTTTGGCTTCAGATAAAATAAACCCGTCTTCTCAATTTACAATCATTAAAAATCAATTATGTTCCTGATGTTGCAGATTCATAATGCAAAACAGACATGAATGCATCTAAAGGGCGAGACAACTGTACATTATTATACAATAACATACAAGTAAAGTTCATTAAACTTTCATCACTATAATAATTAAAAAAAACAAGTGCCTGCATTCTTGTGAATTTGAAAAAACATTTCAACAAAAACTATGAATTAATCTTTGTTTTACCAACATACCTACTTACAATACAAATTGTATCTAAATACAGCTTTGTTTAACATCTTTAAAGTAGAGTTAAATAGTCAATGGCAGCTGTTAAAGTTCAGACTAAAATCTGTTTAATAGTTGACTTTGAAAGAGATCAGATGATTTCATAAATAAAGACACATACTTTGAGGCATCAGCAATTACATGTAACTTTAATGATGTAACACTTATGTGGGAAAGCATATGCATCAATATAAGTGCAGTGTAACAGGACAGAGACAACACACATTATATAAGACTCCAGTTAACACCTTGCAAAGTCATGCATGACAAACCACTAGCAAACAAGTCAACAAACTTAAATGACATGCACAACATTTTACGGTATAAATCATGGTAGCAAGCATTAAATGTACAGCAATATAGAATTGGTGATCAGGTGTTCTTTCACTTTTAAAATGTTATCAGAAATTTGCTGCAAAAGCTACATGTAGAGCATGGGCCCAGATCCAAAAGTTCATGTGTAAAATTAATGCATTAAATTTGGTAACCTGTTAGTAAAAAAATGCAGTTGAATTTGACAGTAAATTGCCTTATTTTGAAGACATTTTGGCAGGGGAAGACGTCCCTGCTACATAGCAATACAGGTACAAGGACAGATTGCATGTACAAAATGTGTTTCCTTTTCTTATACCTCAGTCACAAATAGAGACCAATCACCGCCTAATCAGCAGGCATAGTATTTTTAAGCTCATCGGAACCGACATCGGATTCATTGTTCATGTATCAGCAATATTCAAGGTATTACCCAGGGACATATACATCGGCCAGCGACTGTCTGATTGCTGGAGGGCCCCGGCACAATGGCCGGACAATGCCGGACGGAGCTTGTTATAATACATGTTCAACAAATCCGATGGCAGGCCGTTACTGTGCGTTGATCATGCAATCTTTTTTTAAACTCTTTTTTATCTCAACTTGATTCCTTCCTGTGCCCCACGTTGGGCAAAATTTTAAGTAAATTAAAGCGGACGCTGCCCGATGCTAAAAATGACCCAGTTACCGTGCGATTATCTGCTGATCAGACTCTATTTGTGACTGACGTATTAAACTGCCTCACTCATCGGACAGCTGACAGCTCCAACTTGTACAGTCTTCCAGGTGCCTGGAAGTTGGACACATCGGCCGGCGAAATTCATTAATATACACAGTATAAACTTAGATTTAATTTTAATTTTTAGTTAATTTCTTTCCTGAAACCACATGATTTTATGACACTCAAATTTATAGTTTTGACAAGCTGGGTACACAGGATACAGATCAGACAGGAAGCAGATATTTTAATTAGTAGAGGTAACTTCTAAATAATTTGATGCTGGCAGTCATTATCACTTAATTGGGTAAAAGGTTGCATCATACAAGTCAGACCTAAACCCATGACATTTATGAATAACTTAGGTAACTGTAGGCATGACAATTCTTGATCACTAAGTAACTTTATCTATAGACACATGTTAATGCAAATGTATATACTGGAAAGACAATGAAAAATGAAAACAACTTTTAGCCATCCATCCAATGCCAACGGTGTATCAAAAGTTTATCCCATAAACACAACCCCCTTCAGCACAATTTAGACATAAATAATCATTATGATAACTACCATCTTCTCAGAGTGTTTTTCATATGCAAATTTAAGTCCAAAGAACAATTATTTTATTGCGCCACAGACATCATTGTCAAAACAAATCCCATAAACAAGGGCTGTTTGTAAAACATGCATGCCCCCCATATGGGCTGTCCGTTGTAGTGGCAGCCATTGTGTGAAAACGTTTTTTGTCACTGTGACCTTGACCTTTGACCTAGTGACCTGAAAATCAATAGGGGTCATCTTCGAGTCAAGATCAATGTACCTATGAAGTGTCATGATCCTAGGCAAAAGCGTTCTTGAGTTATCATCTGAAAATCATTTTACTATTTCGGGTCACCGTGACCTTGACCTTTGACCTTGTGACCTCAAAATCAATAGGGGTCATCTGCGAGTCATGATCAATCTACCTATGAAGTTTCATGATCCTAGGCATATGCGTTCTTGAGTTATCATCCGAAAACCATTTTACTATTTCGGGTCACCGTGACCTTGACCTTTGACCTAGTGACCTCAAAATCAATAGGGGTCATCTGCGAGTCTTGATCAATCTACCCATGAAGTTTCATGATCCTAGGCGTATGAATTCTTGAGTTATCATCCGGAAACCATTTTACTATTTTGGGTCACCGTGACCTTGACCTTTGACCTAGTGACCTCAAAATCAATAGGGGTCATCTGCGAGTCATGATCAATCTACCCATGAAGTTTCATGATCCTAGGCGTATGCATTCTTGAGTTATCATCCGGAAACCATTTTACTATTTCGGGTCACCGTGACTTTGACCTTTGACCTAGTGACCTCAAAATCAATAGGGGTCATCTGCAAGTCATGATCAATCTACCCATGAAGTTTCATGATCCTAGGCGTATGCGTTCTTGAGTTATCATCCGGAAACCATTTTACTATTTCGGGTCACCGTGACCTTGACCTTTGACCTAGTGACCTCAAAATCAATAGGGGTCATCTGCGAGTCATGATCAATTTACCTATGAAGTTTCATGATCCTAGGCGTATGCGTTCTTGAGTTATCATCCGGAAACCACCTGGTGGACGGACCGACATACCGACCGACCGACATGAGCAAAGCAATATACCCCCTCTTCTTCGAAGGGGGGCATAATAAATACCCAATAAATGAAATTTGTGGTCATATCCCTTCCCTTTAAGAAGCTTTTTATTCAATTACTAATAATACTCTGTACAATATGCACTTAATCAGATAGTCAATTGCTAGAAATGATATATTCTTCCTGTTTTAGAAAAAAATCATTTTTAACCACCCATTAGAATAAGATTTTAACTTCCTTATTTAAGTCACACTGAAATACTGAACAACAAATTTTGCAAAAGCTTGCGATGTTGACAAACAAATACAGCATTCATCATAATGAAACTGAATCAGATTTATAAGTTATAAGCAGTTTGCAATATAAACTAGGAACTTTATCTGGCAATCTAATAAGTAAAGATCACTTCTACCATACATGTATACCAAAACTTGATATTTTACACAAAATCTATTATTATATTTGTATTGTTTTACTGTGACCAGATTATATCAATGTCAGCCTATTGCATGCCTGACTTGATTGACTGCTACAATTCTGCTCAAGGCTATCACATACACACTGAGGTCATGATAACCTAAAAATGATTATCAAATGATAAAACTAAAAACCTTGACATGAAGAAGACAGAACAAATTCTGATTTCATGATGTTGTTAAGCTTATCATAACACAGGAATAATATTTGACTATTTAACAGTGTAGTTTACAATACAGTAATATATTTGTACGAGTTAACAGCCTGTGTTTTTTTCACCATTTTGGGAATGGGGCTGGGTCCCTTCAGATTGGGTAAAATCGCAGTATTTTGATCAGAATTGGGATTTCGTGTTGTTGATTTTTTGCTTACATTTATACTTCAAAAATGAGAATTAAAAAGTTTTAAATATCAAATTTAATAAAGTGTAAATTGCAGAGCTGGATGGGAGATAAACTAAATATTGATCTAAAAAAATTTTTTTTGAAACCTTCAATTGGGAATTGTTTGGTCCCATTTGGGAAGAAGTATACTTTTTTCCATGGGGAATGCAGGGTCTAGATACCTGCCCCAATTTTGAACAACAACAAAAAATGACAGCTGAAATACCAATCTGACAAACTGATAGGCCAGTCCAATGTGAGTATAGCAGCTGCATACAAGTATAAATATATAAGTCAGTATTGTACAAAACGCTGTAAAATAACCAATTTCAAATCACATAAACATCAAAATCTTTGCGTTACTTGCATTATGCAAAATTATACTAAGAATACACACCAACATCAAATCTGCAAAATTGCACGAGTGTTCACATCCCTTGTGATGTCTTGACATTTTTGTTGTAATCATGTTTTATTTTCTAAACAAAGCCCTGAAGATCATTAAAAACATTAAAGTCTGTTTTTAATAGGATACTTATTTGTAAATGTCATTTTGTTCAATGTGTTTAACATTAATTTTAAAATGATGTATTTTACATAGATTTTTCTAAAATCTTTAATACTAGGACAGTCTAATATACTGTCTGGACCAGTGTTCAAAAAAGTACATTGCCCTAGTACCTAGGAGTACAGAAGTTTTTAGTTGGTTACTGTTAAACATCCATTCCGAGGCTATGTCCTTTTAGGTCAGATTTAAATTATTTCCCTAATTGTATATGTTTTTCCCCAAAATCCTGAAACTTAATTTTGTTCATTCAAAATACAATGAGAAGACAAGTTATACACATAATGTGAAAACTAAAGCAGGATCTCTCTAAATATACAAATATCAGGGGTTTATCTGCCTATTTTGGGAAAAGGAGAATTGGGAAATTTTAATCGACAAAATTGGCCATTTTGGGAATTTTTGCTTCGATGAAACGGCTCATTTGGGAAAAAATTGTGAATTTATCATGCTTAAATAATTCAGTGGTTTAACAAATAAGTTTGTTTTTATTTGTTATTTTGTCTTCCTTATATAAACAGATGCAATATTGGGCATGTTCAATGTTTATTTAAGTACATGTACATGTACTGCAGTTTTGTTTTTCAGTTACAGTTACACTCCGAGATAAGAACTGAACAGTCAAAACCTTATAGCAGATATTTTTGACCAAAACAAACACTGGTTACTAGTCGTGATTAAATTTGTCAGAAAATAAATACTCAACAGCTTTAAATAATATAAAAGTACATAATTAAACATACAAGAAAAATGTGTTTACATTTAAACAAAATACAAATTATACTGTTTAATGGGCATGTATTGGGCACAGCATACATGGCTGAATCTAATTAAGGTTTACATTCTTATCACCTGGAATTAATCACTGCTAGTAGACCTGAGCCTGCATAAAAAGCCATATAATTGAAGTGACAGCCATGCCATATGATAAGTACCGTTAATTTACCTCTATACAGTGTCACTTCTATTATTTTACAGTATACTTCATGATTTATAAACACTGAAAGACTGGAAGTAAGTGAGAATGTCTCCACGTACATGTAATCTAAATAATGTCACCATAAAATATTACCTTAAAGGCTTTAGTTTAGTCTAGTCATTATAGCCAGCAACAAATGTTCATTTAAAAATCTTTGCATTCAACAGTAACAAATTGAATCAAAATAGAAAATACTTGGACACTTTTTCTAAGCCACACATGAGGTAACTTTGGATAAGGTTGAGCAAATTATAACAATAACAATTAACAAAGCTAATAGTTTGGCCCAGATGCAAACTCTAAGCAGTACAAAATTGATGTCGGTAAATATGCTTCTCAGTCAGAAATATATGTCTCAGATTATCCATAAAGTATTTACTTCAACAACTATGGTAGTCTAGTACTGCCAAAATTAAGTCAGGGGTTTTGTTTCTACTATAGTTGTAGCCTTTATAAGTCTATTGCTCAAATTAGGTTCTAATCAGATGAGGAAAGCAAGGGGGAGCCCTACCATTTGTATGCTCTACCATGTCTAAATGAAGCCCTCTTCAATTTTTATGTCCCACAGTCTTCACGGTAATATATTTAAACCATTAGCCCAAATAATTATGCTTTATTTAAAACAGTCATGAAATCCAATAGCCCGAATATATAATTTTTTTTTTTCTAACAGCCCGAATACCATTTCACCAGTCCCAGGCTGTCGGGCTAATACCATGAAGACTGGTCCCACCCTTTGGTAATGTTTCTCATCCTTTCTTGTCCCTTTTTGTCAATCTTCTGGTTATTCATAAAATCACCCAAGATGTCTACCCCCTTCTCAAAAATAAGTAGCCTGCTTCCCCTTTCCAAAATGATGGAAAGAAATGCTGCAATCCCCTAGCACTGAAAACAAGCCCTGCCCTTACAGTGCACTTACACTTTGCTCTCCTCAAGGTGGCACAGGTACTCGTAGGCGATATTCTGTCTCCTCTGCTGGTCCATCTCCTCTGCACTCATGTGACCTGTGTGCTCCTGGTGCGGGCGGTATGGCGGTGGAGCATCATGCACCACGCTTGCTGAAATACACGGCAGGGCTTTGTTATTATATACCTGTACCCAAATAAACTCATTATTATTGGAAGATGTTTAACCAGTGATTTTTCACCCAATTGGGAACAGGTCCAGTACCCATGCCATTGGGAATTTTTGCGTCGTGAAATCACCAACTTGGGAAAAAAACAAGTCGCGAAATCTTCCAATTGGGAAAAATCAAGTTGTGAATTGTACCAATTGAAAAATGGTATTTTAATGAATGTAACTTTTGTCAGCTTTAATGACACAGGAAAGCAACATAAACTTTTATTCACAGTCTTGCACAAACAACAACAGGCTATGGAATCACAGATTGTTACAGACATAGTTCTCTGTTTTTATCTGCTTTAAATATAGCAAGAATGGCGTCTTTCTGGGCTGATGAGAGTCCAGACACCCCCAGGCTGCATGGCATTATCACTAGACTACTGTCATCTTCAACAATTTTTGTTGCAGTGAGGGGAATAGGTGGACCAAACAGACGCCAAACTTTTTATGAAGCCAAAATCGCTTAATGATTTACTTTGCCTTAATTTCTTTCAGTAATACTTACTATTGTGACTCATGGCAAATATTTCCGGAAGCGTACGAAAATTCAGACTGGTTTATATTTGGCAATAACATACACAAATTTTTTGTGCAAATGTAACGTTACATGTTTAAACCAGTCAATGATCAAGAAGTCTAATCGGCAGCAAGTTAAAATGGTCTCGATATACGTCAAGTTGGCGTTTTTGGGGATTGTTTACTCTATTTTGATTTGGAATTTTGTATTTTTTTCGGAAATTGGGACGGGTCCGGTTCATTTTGGGAACGGGTCCATTCGTCATTGGGAACGGATCCGTTTACTGGACCCATCCAGGGCTCGAAATTAACACTCGCACACTCGCAAAATGCGAGTGAAAAATACCGATTGCAAGTTAAGTTTTAAGCCACTAGTAATTTTTTGCGAGTAAAGAAATAGTGAAAAAAAACAGTAATATTGCTAAATGCGTTCGACGTCCTGAACGCTAAACCATAGGTCATAGAACGTCCTAATACCCGTATGCGGAAGCGCGCACCTTGTATATAGACTAGTATACTTATAGTACAGATACGAGGATGGTATTGGTACAAAGAACGTTAAACAGTCGTATAATTCACACGTGTTCATTAAACTTGACCAGACATGGCGTCGAAGCGAAAAATAACTAGTTTCTTTTTGCCCACAGATGAAAATAACAATACGAAAGATAAAGCAAAGTTAACTGTTGAATATAAAAAAACAAAATTAAATTATGTTTCTAGCAAAATTTGCGAGAATGTTTTTGTTTTTGCGAGTTGGTATTAAAGCTGCTCGCAATGTTTTGTAAGTAGAAAAAAAAGTTAAATTCGAGCCCTGCCATCCAAAGAAGGAAAAAAAACACCGGTTAAACTTAATATGTGTTACTATTTCAGGCAATCAAAATCATAATAAAGCATATAATGCATACCCACCAATAGTCTTTTTCCTCCATTTTGGGCAAATGCCAAAAAGGAAATTTTTGGACCCTCAGAATATGTAAAAAGGCCTGCTTATTGTAGTTATATTTATCTAAACCAGCTGTGATTGAACAGAATAAAAGCAATGCATGAGAAAAAAAATTACTAACTGCTAGGCCTCTTTGGTTTTGGTGCCACTGAAGGCGGTGAATCTTTGGTAACTGATTCCCGTCTTAGACCATCATTATCATCTGCTACAGTTGTCTCCAGTTCAAGCTCTGGTATGTCTACACCTGGATCAACATTGTCATCATGGTCATTTATTACCTGCTCTTTAGGCAAAGTTTCATGTGTCTCTTCTTTTTTTGTCTCAACCAGGGGCTCTGGTACCCCTACCTCTAAATCAACACTTATTACCTGCTCTTTAGGCAAAGTTTCATGTTTCTCTTCTTTTTTTGTCTCAACCAGGGGCTCTGGTACCCCTACCTCTAAATCAACACTTGTTCCATCAGAAACATTGGGTACAGGTTCTTTCGGGCTCTGCTCTTTTACATCTGCAGAAGGCGCTGTGGTTTCATCTGCAGATATCTCGTGTCCATTAACCTCCACAAACACTTCTTGTGATGACATTTTACTTTATTTGTTTTGACCAGGTGATGGTAAAAAAGGCTTAAACTAAAGTTTAATCCATCATTTTATTGATTTCTTATTACACTACTTATAATAAATAATGTGTCGGATCAATAAATCTGCAGTTGAACAAACTCGAAAATCTGAAGGAAACAACTAAAACATTATTATGACAGTTTAATTTTGTATCAATCAATTAATTAGTTAAGGAAGGCAAGTGAGATAATATACAAGGGGCGAAAATGACTGATTCACCGATTAATCCTTAATTGACATGTTCAATTTAAATTCAAAATGAACACACATCCCTGCAATGTCATGCAGCATGAGAGTGTAAACCCTGTAAAATATCAACTAAATAACACGATAATATCGCTTATTAATAACCCACAATCACAAATTAAACGTCAAAATGGGCTAATCCGTACACACAGGGAAATTGTTTCCGCAATTACGTTTGTTTAGTTACTTTCTATTGCGCGCGCCTATTCGCCATTTCATTGGTGAATAGTGAGGCTATTATCCAATCAAAAATCTAGGGTGAAAGTATGGCGGAAACAGGTTACAAAACACCAAATGTTTGTAAAAGTTATACGTTGTTTTAGTACCAACAGGTATTTTTTCATGAATGTATTTACTGTCGTTGATGTATATGGTATTTTGTTGTATCTGGTACTTGCTTGCTCTTGACAATTTCACTCTCCGAAGTTGAGGTAGATTAATGATTCGCAATTTTAGGATTATAAAAAACAAAGTATCATGCTCGAGCTTATGTACATGGCTTTAGTTTTCTCCCTCTGTATTGTTGAGGTACATACAATAATTCCAAATGTGGGTATTATTGTCCGAATTAAATAAAAAATTTATAGGTTTGTGCAAGTCTTTAGTAGTTGAGTTACACCCAATAATAATTTATTAGTTTTTAATATTTCACTGTTTTCACTTTGTTTTTCAGTCTTATCACGACAGTCAAATAATATGATTATAGGTGCTACCTAATTTACGGGCAAAAGCTTTTTTTTTTGATAACCATATATTTTTAATAAATATATGGACATAATTGTGTTCAAAATATTATAATTGTTGCAATAATTAAGTAATGCATACAAAAAAATCAATCTTAAAACGAGTTACATGTTCCAAGCTTAAAGATCTAGCATCTTATTTTTTTTGTTTTCTTGCCACAGGAATTTATAGCTGGTTCGGTGTCTGTGGTATAGTGGATGGGGTGTCTGCTAACTGGCTTAGTCACTGGGAGGTCTCTGTATTGATCCCTTTAGTGGGAGCATTCTTTAGATAACCCTTAAGACATACTATGGCGTACCATTTGGGTTGAAAGTCAAGAAGACCTACAAGTTAAAAAGAGAAATGTACGTCGAAGTACAATAATTGTACGTCGACATAAATATAAAATACACTTCGAAGTATATATTTGTACGTCAAAGTACAATTTGTACTTCGACATACATATTTGTACTCCGACGTACACATTTTCTGAACAGCCAATCAAAACACTAGTCTCTTGAACCGCTTTTCCTTCAGATTTATTCATAATAAATGTTTAAAATCTCTTTTTTAATTGAGGACAAAATGAATAAAAATATCAGAATGGCAAAAAAAAACAACACATAGAAGCTTCAAGTATGTAATGCATTGAAATAGATTATATACAAATTTGAAGAAGATTCAATTGTTACCTTTTTAAAATTAAAATTATTCAGCATATTGTGAGTATTTATTGATCATGCGGGGCGAAGTATCACGACCGTCCAGCGCATTACTGTGTTGGAAATTCCCAACGGTAACCAAACAGTTACCAAGCATTAACGGGATAAATAATGTATTATAACCTCCCCGTTGGTCGTATTTTGTGATAACCATAACTTGCATAAGTCAGAGGTTAATTCCGCCACGCCAGGTCAATAAATACGCACAATATCTATGAGTTAGCGGTCGATAGTCGCATAATTTGGTATAAATTATAATAATAATAATGTTAAATAAATACGCACAATATCTATGAGTAAGCTGTCGATAGTCGCATAATTCGGTATAAATAATAATGGTCAATGTCAAATATCTCTAAAAGCAACAGACGTAATGTGTCTTCTGACTGGCTAACACTCAAGGGTCGTTGAAAATTGTACCTCGAAGTACATTTCTCGTTCTACCTAGTAGGTCTTGTAGACTTTCGACGACATGGTACGTCATATAGACACTAAGTACTGGTCCTACCCAGGAAACAGTTTGTTTCATCAAATGTCTCAATTCAACTGACAGCTTGCTAAAGCAGTTGCATTTAGCGTACAGTACACTGATTTAACATACTAGTAATCAAAATCATGTGATGTGTCAAATCAATTTTGATTGACAAATTTGACAACATTTTTTTAATCCAATAAGTTTAGGACTGTCAAATAACACACACTACGTATTGAAAGCCATACCTGAAGCTTTCGTCTGTATAACACTGACTTCATCAGAAGAATGATTTCTACTGTTGGGAAACGTTAACACCACTAATTGTCTTCTTATTTATTATCAATGTATAATTATGTGTAACAGCATAACAACATTCTTGTTTTGCAATTAAAATATTTAATAAATACAGGTATCTTGCAGGTTTCTAATTTTCTTTCGCAAACCATTGTTGAAAAGTTTAAATTTTGTCGCCACTAAAAAACTAGCCATTGTGTAGCAATTCTAAAATCACAGTCTAAACTGCATACACTTAGCTCTATAGTTACAATTTGAATGCAAATATTAGAATGCATCATGTTATATCATCCATATTTTTATGTCCCCCACTATAGTAGTGGGGGACATATTGTTTTTGCCCTGTCGGTTGGTTGGTTGGTCTGTTGGTTGGTCTGTTTGCGCCAACTTTAATATTTTGCAATAACTTTTGCTATATTGAATATAGCAACTTGATATTTGGCATGCATGTGTATCTCATGGAGCTGCACATTTTGAGTGGTGAAAGGTCAAGGTCATCCTTCAAGGTCAGAGGTCAAATATATGTGGCCGAAATCGCTCATTTTATGAATACTTTTACAATATTGAAGAAAGCAACTTGATATTTGGCATGCATGTGTATCTCATGGAGTTGCACATTTTGAGTGGTGAAAGATCAAGGTCAAGGTCATCCTTCAAGGTCAGAGGTCAAATATATGTGGCCCAAATAGCTTATTTTATGAATACTTTTGCAATATTGAAGATAGCAACTTGATATCTTGCATGCATGTGTATCTCATGGAGCTGCACATTTTGAGTGATGAAAGGTCAAGGACATCCTTCAAGGTCAGAGGTCAAATATATGTGGCCCAAATCGCTTATTTTATGAATACTTTTGCAATATTGAAGATAGCAACTTGATATTTGGCATGCATGTGTATCTCATGGAGCTGCACATTTTGAGTGGTGAAAGGTTAAGGTCATCCTTCAAGGTCAAATATATGGGTCAAAATTGCTCATGTTATGTCACTTCTGCAATATTGAAGCTAGAAATTTTATATTTGAAATGCATGTGTATCTCATGGAGCTGCACATTTTGAGTGGTGAAGGGCCAATGTCAAGGTCATCCTTCAAGGTCAAACGTTATATAGGGGGACATTGTGTTTCACAAACACATCTTGTTTTATTTAAACATTCAAATAACACATAACACAGTACATATATAAAAAAGTATGTTGTATTGTGTGGAGATACAAATCACTTCACATCATTTATTTGCACATAAAATAATAGTTACAAAATAAGAAAAACTAAAACACTGTCATCAACCTACATTTCAAGAATATTTACGTATATGAAATTACAAAGTGGTGTTATTGTATTACCTTTAATAAAATTAACGTTGCTGGTTTTGTACTAGCCATAAAACATTTATCATGGATTAACAAGTAACAACCAATTTATTAATAACACAATAGAACGGAAATCATATTAATTGCATTATGCATTTACTAAACAAGCTGTTTGCTACTGTTTAGAATAACACTATCTTACTAAAAATGATCACAGGTACTTAGTGCTTTTACATACTTGTGGTAAGTTTTGTATTACTAGTTTGACATTTATCGGCAGACACTTGTCGATATACAGACAAAATTTGCATGGGAACTTTCATATTTTTTTCAGCATAATTGCCTTCAAATTGGTAATTTACAACCCTTTGACATTGTTTGCACGTCTGATCTTATTATACCATAGCTGATTTTTTGTTTATAGATAGACATATATAAACTTTTTAAAGTTCTATAAAAGTTCACACATGTTCCATCCAAGTAAACAGACAGAACCAATCAAGATCACCACAGATAATAACTGTGTGCATAGCTTGGAAATTTTGATAGTTCAGGAATCCCTCCGTTGTTGATTTCTGTAAACCAAAACTGTCAGTTTTGCTGGATAGAATGGCTTGTATGATGCCCAGCTCTTGCCTTGGCAGAACAGCTTCTAAAAACGAAAAACCAACAAATATCTTAAAATTTGATCAATAATGCAGACATTTAATAAATGTCTTGGTTTTTTGTTGATTTCCAATCTGGAAGATTTTTTACGTAAGATTGTGGTACGAAAATCCAACGGTATCGGATTTTGTGGTTTTAGGCCTAAACTAATTTTACGGGCAAAAGCCCGCGAAGCGGGCGTTGACCGTTTATTTGTATCAATTTTCTGAAATACAGAGAGACATTACCTTATAGGCTATCAAGTCAAATAATTTCTGCCATCATCTATTTTCGCGATGGAAAATCAAAGACCGCTGGAGCAACATAGGCACTTCGACAAACGCTAAATGACACGTAGATGCATTCCTCAATAAAAAATACGACAAGAAATGTATTATTTTGTAGGTAAAGGTACTCTATCTCCTTGCATTATATGATTTTCTATGATTTCCCATAATGCATTGCAAATTGAAAATTGCTCCAGATGTTGTTAACAAAATCTTATGGAGAGTAAGTTGGTTCCTTTTTCCTAGTTCCTTATTCCTTATTCGAATAAGGAATAAGGAACAGTTCCTTATTCCTTATTCACGATTTCTTATTCGAATAAGGAATAAGTAACAGTTCCTTATTCCTTATTCACGCTTAACATATTTGACTAAGCTTTTTAAGAAAAATAATGCAATCAATTCTTAATTAAATCAAAACTAAATAACAAGAATACATTTAATTTGTGTATAACGATACATATTCATGTTTCTTCTTAGCGTTTTAATAGGATTTCTTGTATAACCCGAGCCGGCATTATCTACTTCGAATTCTAGCTTCAAATCAACCAAACCTTAAGCCTGTATACTTATTTAACGTTTATGTGATATAAAAATGCAATCTAGTACATTTCCTAATATTTGTTTTCATTTAAACTCCATTTCCTTTTTCGCGGCCGAATACGGAAAAGGGAACCAGTTCCTTATTCCTTATTCATTCCTTATAAGGAGCCTGCATTTTCTTACTTAAACATCAATGACATTGATAAAAATTGTTCAACATATACATGAACATCATTATATACATGTATATACATAGGTTGGATATTTAAAATACATATATCAATACATTTTTACTAAGTTTTAAGTAATGATAAACCAGTTCCTTTTTCAGTTTGAATAAGGAATAAGGAACTGCTTCCCTATTCCTTATTGAAATCGAATAAGGAACTGGAATGTTCTTACTATAAATGATAAATCAAAATCGAATAAGGAACGGCATTTTCTTACTAAACAAAAACATAAATAGGAATCAAAGAGATCAATAAATCAATGAAAATCACTGTAAATATAGGTTGGGTATAACACATATTTATTGAGGTACATTTCTACTTATTTTAGTTTACTTATAACCCAGTGCCTTATTCGATTTCAATGAGGAATAAGGAACTGATTCCTTATTCCTTATTCAAATCGAATAAGGAACTGCCATTTTCTTGCCAAAAAAGATAAATTAAAGTGAACCAAAGAGCTCAATACATCAATGAAAATCATTATTAATGTAGATTGGGCATCAAAAATATGTATTATAGTACATGTCTTCTTTTTTTTAATTAATTATAGCCTAGTTCCTTATTCGGTTTGAATAAGGAATAAGGAACTGATTCCTTATTCCTTATTCAAATCGAATAAGGAACTGGCGATTTCTTAATTAAAAATAAGTGAAAATGAATCACTGAGATCAATAAATCATGAAAACCACTGTTAATGTAGGTTGGGTATAACAAAATAGCTATTGAAGTACATTTCTACTTAGTTTCATTTAATTATAACCCAGTTCCTTATTCGATACTCAGCTATCGGATAGTCTTGGCCAAAGGTAAAGTCCAGATAAAACTTCAAAAAATGTATCAGAGATATAAATTAAAAAAAACCTCACATTTAACATAGCCAATAATTACGAATATAAAGCTGCGCTATGATAGAATGATCCGAATTAAAGTATCCGAAATTATGGCCTCTGAATAAGGAATTAGTAATAAGTTAGTTCCTTATTCGGAAGCCCGTATTTCGGACAATCACTTTTAGATATTTTATTTTTTAGATGTGTGTGTGTTATTTAAGCTTGATTATGTTATATGGATGTATTCTGTCACATTTCTATTGTATATTCTATTTGACGAAATACGCTGAAAACAAATATTATTAAGACGATATTAAGGAAATGGCATTGTTCTACTCAAACATAAATTAAAATTTACCAAAGAATACTAAATGTCAATGAAATGATGGTACATGTAAAAAAATATTTATTGAAATACATTGCTGCTTAGTTTTATTTAATGAGAATCCAGTTCCTTATTCGGTTTGAAATAGGAATAAGGAACTGGCTCCTTATTCCTTATTCAAATCAAATAAGGAACTGGCGATTTCTTAATAAAAAAATAAATGAAAATGAACCAAAGAGACCAATAAATCAATGGCAATCATTGTTTTTTACGTTGTGTATCCAAAACATTAACTGCAGTACATTTCTACTTTTTATTTATTTAATTATAACCCAGTTCCTTATTCGATTTCAATAAGGAATAAGGAACTGGTTCCTTATTCCTTATTCAAATCGAATAAGGAACTGCCATTTTCTTACAAAAAACAACAACAATAAATCAATAAAAATCATTGTAAATGTAGGTTGGGTATCGCACATATGTATTCTTGTACATTTCTACCTAGTTTTTATGTGTAATGATGACCAGTTCCTTTTTCGCGGGTGAAAAATGACAAAGTAACCAGCTGCACTAACTCGGAAAAAAAGGACTGGTAACCACCGATACCAGCGCCATTTTGTCGCGTCCCACGATCTTTTATTGTGTGCCATTATTGAAGGTCGCCGGATGTACGGATGCATCCAAGATCGGGAAGACGCGTTTTCGGAGATATAAAATGCATTTTAATATATAAACACTCAATAAAACCTTGTAAACGCATTTGTTTTTTTATGGAAAAACAAAATACGTAGGCATCTCGATGAAACTTTCCATACTACTAGAGGCACCTGGCCGCTGCTTCCGGTGCATTATCGCCTGTATGTTGACGTCAGAGACGTCGAAAAGACGACAACGCTGTCCGAAATATTGGCATTCGGTACGAATACAGAGCGCAACTGTGACGCTAAGATCTGCGAGGGACTGTTTACCATCGAGGCCATCGCCGTTTTGTAGATCCCACGGCCGTTTTGTAGATCCCACGGCCATTAATCGTGTGACGAGGTTGAAAGTCGCCGGATGTATCGTTGGTCTGCATGAGCGAGAAAACGCGTATTCGCACTAAAACAAATCTACGAAGAAAACACTAGTACAGCTAGTATTCGCGCAGGTGTTTGAATATTAAATAAAATAAAATATTCAGGCCTCTCAATTAAACTTTACAGTCGACTAGTGCTTCCGGTGCAGTCTTGCTTAAATGGTGACGTGTTGAAATCTCTTTAAATCCTTAATCAAATCCCTTCGTAACCGTTAACGTATGAGAACGGAATGAGCTATCTAAAACATGCATAGTAATGAGATATCGTATAGTCTTGGCCCAAGGTAAGGGTCAGATAGAACTTAAAGAACTGTATCAGAGATATAAATAAAAATCTTACATTAAACATAGACAATAATAACAAATATAAAGGATGCGGTATGCGAGAATGATCCGAATGTAAGTATCCGAAAGTATAGCCTCCGAAAAAGGAATTGAGTAATAAGTTAGTTCCTTATTCGGCAGCCTGTATTTCAGACGATCACTTTCGGATTTTTTATTTCTTAGATGTTGTGTGTGTTATTTAAGCTTGATTATGTTATATGGATGGATTCTGTCACATTTCTATTGTATATTATATTTGACGATACACGCTGAAAACAATTATTATGAAGACTGTAATAAAGAAATGGAATTGTCTTACTCAAACATAAATTGAAATTAACCAAAGAATACTAAATGTGATAAAAAAACATGGTATATGTAGGTTCGAAAATAAAAATATTTATTGCAATATATTGCCACTGAGTTTTATTTAATAAAAACCCAGTTCCTTATTCGATTTGAATAAGGAATAAGGAACTGGTTCCTTGTTCCTTATTCAAATCGAATAAGGAACTGGCATTTTCTTATTAAACAACTTAATTCAAATGACCCAAAGAAACTAATAAATAAATGAAAAGTATTTAAATGTAGGTTGGGTATAAAAAACTGTAATTGCAGTACATCTGTTCTTCGTTTTTATAATGATATCTCAGTTCCTTATTCGGTTTGAATAGGGAATAAGAAACTGGTCCCTTATTCCTTATTCAAATCGAATAAGGAACTAGCATTTCCTTGCTTATTGAATCAATTAAAACGAACCAAAGAGACCAATTTATCAATGAAAATCATTGTTTATATAGGTTGGGTATCAAAATATGTAAGGCATTACATTTCTTCTTCGGTTTTTGTTAAATGATAACCCAGATCTTTTTTTGCTACCGAATAAGGAAAAAGTAACCAGTTGGACTTACATCGCAAAAATAGGACTGTTTATCAAAAAGACCAGCGCCATTCTTTTGGTTCTCGCGACCTTTAATCGTGCGCTAATGTTTAATGTCACCGGATATACCGCTGGCATCCAAGATTGAGATAACGCGTTTTCATTGATAGTTAGTCTATTTAAAAAGAAACACTCAATAACAGCTTGAGTACGCTTTTTTTTTTAAATTGAAAAACAAAATACAGAGGCATCTCGACGAAACTAAACAGACATCTAGAGTCACCTGGGCCGCTGCTTCCGGTGCAGTCCCGCTTTTATGGTGACGTCAGTGACGTCGCACTGACGACAACGCTGTACAACCTATTGGCATTCGGTTCAAATACAGAGCGCAATTATGACGCTTAAAACGGCGAAGGACTATTAACCATCGAGACCATCGCCGTTTTTTTAGGAACCCTGGTCAATAATCGTGTGCCGAGTTTGAAGGTCCTCGTATGTACCGTTGGTCTGCATGAGCGAGAAAACGTGTATTCGCACTCAAACAAATCTCTGAAGAAAAAACACTTGTACAGCTAGTTTGCGCGCAGGTTATTGAATAATAAATAAAATGTTGAGGCATCTCGATGGAACTTTCCAGTCTACAAGAGACCGATGCTTCTGGTGCAGTCTTGCTTTTATGGTGACGTGTTGAAATCTCTTAACATCCTTAATCACATCCCTTCGTAACCGTTAACGTATGAGAACGGAATGAGATATCTAAAACATGCTTAGAAAAGAGATTTCGTGTAGTCTTGGCCAAAGGTAAGGGTCAGACAAAACTTAAAGAACTGTATCAGAGATATAAATAAAAAATCTTACATTAAACATAGCCAATAATAACGAAAATAAAGCTGCGCTATGCGAGAATGATCCGAATGTAAGTATCCGAAAGTATAGCGTCTGAATAAGGAATTGAGTAATAAGTTAGTTCCTTATTCAGAAGAGCGATTTCGGATAATCACTTTCGGGTATTTTATTTTATAGATGCTGTGTGTGTTATTTAAACTTGATTATGTTATATGGATGTAATCTGTCACATTTCTATTGTTTATTATTTTTGACGATACACGCTGAAAACATGTATTATGAACACGATAATTAGGAAATAGAATTGTCTTACTCAAAGATAAATTAAAATTAACCAAAGAATACTAAATGTCAATGAAAATCATGGTATATGTAGATTCGAAATTAAACATATTTATTGCAATACATCGTTACTGAGTTTTATTTAATGAAAACCCAGTTCCTTATTCGGTTTTAATAAGGAATAAGGAACTGGTTCCTTGTTTCTTTTTCAAATCGAATAAGGAACTGGCATTTTCTTATTAAACAACTTAATTTAAATGAACCAAAGAAACCAATAAATCAATGAAACGCATTTTACATTTAGGTTGGGTATCAAAAACTTGAATTGCAGAACATCTGTACTTAGTTTTATATAATGATATCCCAGTTCCTTATTCGGTTTGAATAGGTAATAAGGAACTGGTTCCTTATTCCTTATTCAAATCGAATAAGGAACTGGCATTTCCTAGCTAAACAAACCAATTAAAATGAACCAAAGTGACCAATTAATCAATGAAAATCATTGTAAATATAGGTCGCGTATCAAAATATGTATTGCAGAACATGTCTTCTTCGGTTTTTGTTAAATGATAAGCCAGTTCCTTTTTTTGCTTCCGAGTAAGGAAAAGTAACCAGTTGGACTAACATCGGAAAAATAGGACTGGTTATCAAATAGACGAGCGCCATTTTTATTTTGGTTCTCGCAACCTTTATTTTCCGCGCCAATGTTTAAGGTCACCGGATATACCGTTGGCTTCAAGATCGAGATAACGCGTTTTCAGTGATAGAAAATCTATTTAATTAGAAAAACACTCAATAAGAGCTTGAGAACGCATTTGTCTTTAAATTGAATAAAAAAACGGAGGCATTCCTACGAAACTTTCCAGACTACAAGAGGCATCTGGGCCGCTCCTTCCGGTGCAGACATTTTTTATGGTGACGTCAGTGATGTCGCACTGACGATAACGCTGTTCGCAATTTTGGCATTCTGTTCGAATACAGAGCGCAACTGTTAAGCTAAAAACGGCGAAGGACTCTCAACCATGGAGACTATCGCCGTTCTTTAGATACCACGGTCAATAATCGTGTGCCGAGGTTGAAGGTCGCCGTATTTACCGTTGGTTTGCACGAGCGAGAAAATGCGTATTCGCATTTAAACAAATCTATGAAGAAAAAACACTATAACAGCAAGTTTGCGCGCAGGTGTTTGAATGTTAAATAAAATAAAATGTTGGGGCATCTCGATTGAACTTTCCAGTCTACTAGAGACACCTGGACCGCTGCTTCCGGTGCAGTCTTGCTTGTATGGTGACGTGTTGAAATCTCTTTGCATCCTTAATAATAACCCTTCGTATTCGTTTACGTATGAGAGGGGAATGGGATGTCTAAAACATGCTTTGTAATGAGATACCGTATAGTCTTGGCAAAAGGAAGGGGTCACATAAAACTTCAAGAACTGTATCAGAGATAGAAGAAAAAAAATCTTACAATAAACATAGCCAATAATAACGAACATAAAGCTGCGCTCTGCAAGAATGATCCGAATGTAATTATCCGAAGTTAAAGCATCTGAATAAGGAATTGAGTAATAAGTTAGTTCCTTATTTGGAAGCCTATATTCCGAACGGTCACTTTCGGATATTTATTTTTTTAGATGCTGTGTGTGTAATTTAAGCTTGCTTATGTAATATGAATGTATTCTGTCACATTTCTATTTTATATTCTATTTGACGATACTGAAAACAAGTATTATGAAGACGATAATAAGGAAATGGCATCGTCTTACTCAAACATAAATTAAAATAAACCAAAGAATACTAAATGTCAAAGAAAATCAAGGTATAAAGATGAAGGTTGGAAATAAAAAAAATATATATTTATTGCAATTCATTGCTACTGAGTTTTATTTAATGATAGCCCAGTTCATTATTCAGTTTGAATAATGAATAAGGAAATGGCTCCTTTTTCCTTATTCAAATCGAATAATAAAGGAAGTGGCATTTTTTAAATAAAAAATACAAATAAATGAACCAAAGAAGCCAATAAATCAATGAAAAGCATTTAAAATGTAGGTTAGGTATCAAAATCATTAATTGCAGTACATTTCTACTAAGTTTAATTTAATGATAACCCATTTGCTTACTCGGTTCGAATACAGAGTGCAACTGTTACGCTAAGAACGGCGAAAAAGTGTTCACCATCGAGGCCATTTCCGTTTTGTAGATCCTTCGGTTAATAATCGTGTGCCTAGGTTCGTACAAACTTAATTAAACACTTGATCTGGGGAATATTTAGTACGTAATAAAATGCGACACAATTTTGATTAGTTAAAGAAAAAAAAATCATTATTTTGCTATCCACACTTCATCCGAAACAATTAAACATTTTTGTTTGTGACCAATCATTTTCCTTTATATTTTACTGTTGTTTATTGGAAAATATGATTGATTTAAAATGGGTACGTCACAGTGTCAATCACACAGTACATCGTTGTGAAAGTAAATTGACATTTTGTTAGTTGGTTATATAAGCAAATCAATAGACGTTATTCAAATATGTTTCGTTTTCTATTCTAACTGTAATTGGCAGATACTAGGTAATAACTTATTAACCACCTCGAACAACCTAGAATTTGGCTCGTCTCTGCTTTGCTTTTACACCTGAGAACTAAACTTCATTTACTACTTGCGTATTTGATACCACTTCTGTATTCCAGAAACACACTTTCGAATGGTCGATACCTAAGCCAGCTATAAATAAAGAGTCGAAATGGTTACGGTCATTGACATGGACTTTGTCCCTTATTCATGTTAAGAAATAACTGATTAAGAGTTGTTTATTTAATCTCTGAAGTTTACGGAAGAACTAACGTGAAAAAAAGAGAATCATACTAAAAAGGTGAAAGCAAATAAAATGATTCCAAAACAGATTTGGTATATGTTTACTGTTAAAGTAAGCATACCCCGATCGGTTTGAATATGCATGTGATTAATTATTATAATGCCGCGGAAAAAGTAAACTAAACAATACTGAATATTACTAGGTAGAAATATATAAGAAATATATTCTATGCACATGTCTACATGTTTGTCATATTTATAATTCACAGTTGGAAGGCGAACAACCCCGTTGTAAGTTTGAAATTGTCGTTCCTTTTTCCATAGACTTATTTCACAACGGATGAAGAACACGCAATATTTAAGACTTAAATAATACACATGTACGTTAGAATAAATAATTTTGAAACAAATAACTTTAAACATTTTTTTTCTTTAATGGTTCATCTTATTTAATTTCATATGATAAGATGAAACATGTGTCTATAGAGAATTTCCGCGCCTCTCGGTTGTTTGGCCACAGGTTGCAGTAAATATTTCGGATTATGCAGCCATGATCTTTTTGTTAAGCACTACACATATAAAATCCGGGACTGATAAAAAAGTAAGCATTTATTGACTGGTCAAAACAGACCTATCACAGATTGAGCGGTGCTTCGTAAAAAAACAACAACACTAAGAACGCTAGCCCATTTTATTCACCAATGGACTTAGTTTCTTCACATAATAAAGGTCGACATGGTATGTAATTTTGAAAGAATTATAAATCAGCCAGCTTTTGTACCAGTAGATTTGTGTGTTTTTGTTCCGCAAAAGCTAGCTTATTTCAGGATACGTAAATTGACAGGTGCAAGAAATAATAACAACGCAGACATATAGAAAATAAGTGTAATGTTGTTATATATATGCAACGCTAATAATATATATAAATATATTTATATATATACATGAGGCATACCTTCAAACATACCCGTATGTCTTTTTCAAAATTAAATATTAAACCCGACAGTGCTGTAAGGTTTGAAACATTTAATAAATACTATTACCTTATGCAGTTCAGCAATAACTTTAACCAAAAGCATACATTGTTAAGAAATTAAGCAACATCGGTAAAATGTCGAATCATACAGCTTTATAAAGATTGAACACTTAAAAATGGTTTGGAGATTTATACACTTCAAAGAAAAAAACACTATTCGGCAATCATATAAACCATATCTGATAATTACTATAGTGTAACCAATAACACACAACAGAATTTGTCAACATCTAAAGCGAAAATTACAGCAACAAGAGCTCCATGATCGGAGACTTTTGCCCCCAACAGGGTCTTGAAACAGGGTTTTCTGCAACAAAACTGACCATAAATGTTAATCTTATCATATTAGTTTGACTAAGCCACTTTAATAAAACCTTATGTCACAGTGACCTTGACCTTTAAACTAGTGACCCAATTTCAATCGAGGCCATCTACTGTCCAACGCCAATGCACAAGGAACGTATCACGACAATCGGTCAATTCGTTGACGAGATATTGATCGGAAACAATTTTCAAACTTAGAATGACTGAACTTAATCTTTAACCTTATAACCCCAATATCAATCAGGGCCATCTACTGTACAACGCCAATGCACAACGGAAGTATCAAGACAATCGGTCAATTTGATGACGAGTTTTTGATCAGAAACAATTTTCAAACTTAGTGTGACTGACCTTGACCTTTGACCTTGTAACCTAATTATCAATATGGGTCATCTTCTGTGCAAGACTAAAGTACATGTGAAGTATCAAGCCAATGGGTCAAACCGTACCCAAGTTATTGATCGCAAACAAACTGGTCTACCGACTGACATTTAGCAAAACAATATAACCCCTCTTCTTCGAAGGGGGGCATAATAAAACTAAACAAGAAATGTCGCAGTTGCCCTCGAAGTTTCCTTTTCTCGTTAGAGTAACTTGAATTTTTCTACAACACATTCATTACAATATATATATATTTCTGTAAAATATACAGTTACATAAACTGGCAAGTGCTTTCATTTATAGAAAATAAAGGGTTGCTGTGTTTAATGTTAGAAAGAAAACCACAAAGCCATTTTTGGCCATCATTCGTTAGTTTGTTTAAAGATGGGCAAGTATAAAATGCAACTAATTGGCAGTACACACATTCAAACTCTTTGTTGTTTCTTTATGTACCACAAATATGGGGAATAAATGGTTAAATTTTGACTGAAATACCAAACATTTCTGAGTAGTTCCAAACTTGAAAGACTGAAAACTGTGCAGCCAAAGTGAACATCTGGCGAGAGTAGTGTAAATTATATTGAGAGGTTTGTGTTAGATAAGTACATTGTAATGACAGTTTAGACAGAAATTTGTCATAACAGTTTAAACAGAAATTATGCATCATACATACTCAAAAAATCAAAACATTACCATATTATACAACATTATAATTAAAGGCATTCAAACCATGACAACAATTTACAAACAAACAAATGTACTTTATAAAGCATTTGTAAGTAATTACAAATAGGAAGATCATTACCAACATGGTGTAAGTTATCATATAAAATGGTAGTAAAGTTTTCGAAACATTTAATCACAAAAAGGCTAAAAGGCTCTTATCTGTGAACCAAATAAATAAAACATTGCTTAGCTGGAAATCTACAGAAGCTTTCACTATAGCCTTATAAACATAACTGAACTGCCCCTGGCTGCCATGTTTTTCATACTACCCAAACTGTTTTGGAACTCGACCAAGATATCATTAGAACAAATATTCCTAATTTAATGATGATCCGGCTAGATTGTGATTTCTATAGTTTTCACATGGTTTAACTATAGTCATATAAGCTAATTTTCCCCGCCTCCTGAATGCTATTTTTATTAACAAACCGGCACCATTTGTTAAATTAGTCAAGATATTGCTAAAACAAAACAATTGTATAACATGAAGACACTTTAATTAGTAAAACAATAACAATCCTGTTAAAGTACGGGGAATACCTTTATAACTTGATATATGATGATATTATTTTAACAATTCACATCATTTTAAGTCATTTTATTGTGAAATTCACCTGTGACAAATGATAACATGTAGTTTAATATGATTACAGTATAAGAAAGTCAAAGTCGTGTTGACAACTCTTCACAATTTAACATCATGGCAATATGTGCTTGTTCCTTGAATCAAGCATTTAGTCCTACTTTGGCTTTTACTTTCGCAGACAATATACAATTAATAAGAATATACTTAACACAGAAATATCGAGTCTGTATACAAAAAGGAGCATCTGCAAGCAATCATGTCTTTTAATAACAAAACATGTGTACACAGTACAAACATTAAGTGTTACAGATCTGAAGCTGGAATGACTTATGATTATTTAAGCTCAAATGTACATGTTTAAATGTAGTATTAACAAGAGATGTGTTTGTCAGAAACACAATGCCCCCTATTTGAACTTTGACCTTGAAGGATGACCTTGACCTCGACCTTTCACCACTCAAAATGTGCAGCGCCATGAGATACACATGCATGCCAAATATCAAGTTGCTATGATCAATATTGCAAAAGTTGTCACAAAACTGTAACCTAGGTTAAAGTTTTGGGAAAGAAAGACAGACACACACAATTACAGACTGACAGGCCAAAAACAATATACCCCCCCTTTTTTTTAAGGGGGCATAAAAATATATATCCCCAGACTGTTGTCAAGTAACCTCTCATTTTAAATCAAACACATACAATTTTTACACACTTGTACTTGCAGGAAACAATTCTGGAATGTAAACTTACACATGATTTCATGTCTAAATATAATGAAACATATTTTTGGAATTCGAATTAACATACTGTTTACATAAGTTCTAAAAATATAGTTATTAATACACCTTCGACAGAATTATACTCTGAATCGAAGAAAATGCAGGACAAACATCATAACTGTATCATGAAAAGAAAGAAAAATTAAACATCAAATTTGTATAATAATATAATTCCGGTTCACCCAATTCAGTGTGTATCTGCACAGCACAGGAATCTTCTCTTGTTGTTACGTCTCTTATTGCCACGTGACAATCGAGGTGCTTCTGAAGAGGTCTTCCTAACTGCTAAAACATTTAAATGGTACTTACAAATGTAAGCAGTTTTTGGCGTAAAAAATTTACCACTTTACTTACATTGATTGAAATTTTAATTGTTGATTCAATGTCCTCAAACATTCAAATGTTACCACAAAACTTCAAAACTTTTGAAGGTCAAAATGAACCCATCATTTTAAGAACCCTCTGAACTTCGAAATGAAAACTTAAAATGTTTTGAAATGTGCAGTATATACAGTAATTACAAAGGTAAACCGACACTCCAGCTGCCTTTCCAATCTGTTAATAATATGTACAAAGTGCAAATCATGTAACTATTTATAATCTTTTATGTAATTTCTTAAATTTTCATCAAATAGTCATTCGAAGTTACAGAATACTTGCACTTATTGACAACAACCAGTAATAGTTTTTTCAATATTTACCAAACGTTCATAAACAACAATTATTGATGAATACAATTTAACATGGTATTTGGGTGGTATACAAGATATTTCTCAAATAAGGAAAAAGCATTGACATTGCACTGTCTGGATTTGAATGCATGCCAATAATAAATAGTCATTAACATCACCAGTTGTGCGAAAAGTTAAAGATACTTCTTATTGCAGCTAGATTGATTGTAACAAATATTTCATTTATTAAATAATTAACTTTAAGATAAATTTCTATAAATAACATTACTTGAATAGTTATTCCACTATAAGTCCACTATATGACACATACTCAAATGTAGCCTGTGTTGGAATGGTTACTTAAGCAAATTTTACGTATTAGGCCCTTACCTTTTCTTGTCTTGATATGGGTTGTATGTCCATCTGACAAAGTGATTACTTTTGACGATGTCTCGCTACCTGCTGTAACATTGCAATTATGTACCCTCATTAATTGACAATAAATAGCAACATATAATGGCATATTACAACGAAATACAAAACAAGGCATGTGCACAAGAATGCATTTTACACGTACTTATTTCAGCTGCACACATAAGTGTATATAAAAATGAATGAGCATGCATGAAAATTATGAAATATGTTACAGTAACAATACCAACAGGCCTGTCTATAAAGTAAAGTGCAAAAGCCTAAATCACAAAAAGGTTACTTGACAATTTGATTATGATAAAAACTAATCAATCGCTCATTTAAACAATACTTTTTGTATGATTTATCATTCTTACATTGTGTTGTCTGTTCATTTAGGTTGCAAATTTCTGTTTTGTCTTCATCAAAGGCTTCACCATTGCTCATATTTCCAGCGTCCGAACGAGATGCATTATACAAAGTCTGACTTCCTGCTGTTACATCTAAAGTTAAGATACAGAAAACATGAACAGTGATGAAATGAAAATACTCAATAGCAACCATAAAATGTCATGTTACAACGAAATAACAAACTGTGCACGTAAACATAAATAAAATTCACGTACTTATTTCAGCTGCGCACACAATTGGTATAGAAAAAGATGAGCACACAAGAAAATTATGAAACATTGGATAATTCCAACGACCTATCTATAATGTTGAGTGTTTGAGCCTTAATCATAATAAAAACCGATATTTTGGCATTAGAAATGGATCAAATTTAGTTAATCGTTCATTTGTACAATAATAAATTGAACAATGCTGTTTTGTGTGATATTGTTCTTCTTACATTTGTTCTGCTCTTCATCAATGATGCATATTTCATTGTCTTGTTCTCCACAGGCAACAATATCGGACCAAATTTCTTCTTCTGGCTTTGTTGGGTTAGCCACTGAAAATTTATCCTAATACATAGATACAAAAAACAACAGGTATACTGATAAGTTGTCACTTTTAACAAGTGATGTTGAGAAACACTATGCCCCCTTTTGAGCAATTTTGACCCATATATTTGACCTTTGACCTTGAAGGATGACCTTGACCTTTCACCACTCAAAATGTGCAGCTCCATGAGATACACATGCATGACAAATATCAAGTTGCTATCTTCAATATTGCAAAATTTATGACCAAGGTTTAAGTTTTTGGACAGACATACATACACACACAGACACACACATACAATGACAGACAGGCAAAAAACAATATACCCCTCATAAAAAGGTTCATACAAACTCAAGTATATCTTGCATTGGAATGGTAAGATTAGCATATTTAAATTTTACAAAATATTTGATAGTAGGAATATCAAAGCACTCTCTTATCGCAAAATATTACCTCATTAATACTTTATGTACATAAATATTACCTAGAGTAAAATTATCAAACATCACCCAAACTTGTCTGAAGTGATCAGGTGTCATTGGGTCATTATGTAATAATATTCTTCATTCATAACTAATTACTTTATTTAAACACTGTTAATCATTTACATTAAAATATTATTACCTGCTAAGGACAATATATATTGACCTAGTGACCTTCGCATGAGGTCAATATCCCTCCGGGACCATGTGAACTTGAAACTTTCACAGTTAAGGAAGTTTTCAGCAAACTAGAAATAAATAAAAAGAAAATGATCAACACAAATCAAAAACGCTGACACGCCAAATATCAGATAATTTTAAGATGCCCGTACGAAATAATGGGGCGGAATTGGCACGTATTGTTGGAATTACGCCCGTACAACTGGCGGAATGAGTTTTACGCCCGGAACTAAAATTTTTTCTGGGCGTAATTCAACTGTTTTTTCTGGGCGTAAAACAAATCCGGGCGTATTTTTATACTTAAAATTTGTATGATGGTAATTTGTGGACGGAATTTTGCACTTTGTTTCTTTCGTGGGGCAGAATTTCATACTTATAAAATATTTGTGAAGCCACATGACGGAATTTTGAACTTAGTAGTTTTTACAGAGAGTAATATTGGACTTTTCTAATTTCTATGAAGCTGAACAATAACTTAATAAATTTAATTTAAACCAAAGTACTGAACAAAATATTACCAGTTACTGATAACTTTAAATAAACGTTTTTAAATAAAAATATTTAATTTTATTTATACATTTGTACAATCAATGAACATTCATTATAGACACAACTATTTCAGTCACAGTATAATTAATTCAGCATAAAGCTTTGATCTAATTTATGATTTTCATGTTCAGATTCTAAAACATTTTTTGTAGTATTTTTATACTTAATTTGTGAGAAGCTGAAAAGGAGACAGACTTGTGAACTTGTGATCATGAATTATACTCTTAGATTTTGCATTATTATTGGCAATATTGCTGGTAAAAAAAAGGAGATAACAATAACACATTTTAATTAAATATATTTTATCTATTGCTGACTTTTACAGTTTCCACTTACAGTCTAGTTTAATATTATTTGTTTATATCATCAATATGAATGCAGTTTCTCTCCATGTTACTCTATAAAAAAATTTTTTTATAGTAATTAAGATTTCCCCAGTCTGAAAAGACCATAAACATGTACACTCAGATAAACACTGACAACCAGCTGAGTTGATCTCAGGTATTGTGCTGCCCATTCAATATTCACCAAATGCTGAGTCACATCTGTACATGTTTATAAAACATCTGGGCTTATCAGGCTTCAGTGGATTGGTTCAGTGGTACAGGAAGTGAGTGGTAGAAGTTGCTGTTTGAAAACGAGCGGTTAAGCAAATTAATGACTCGGAACTAAATTGTCAGTATAATGCTTAAGCAAAATGAGGACTAAACTGTATTGAAAAAAATGTCTTGCAGGGAGTACTGTGTCAAAAACAATTTGTATTTAATACACATAATGTGGAAATGAAAAATAAGATTGTTGCAAAAGAGGTTCAAATTGGCTCAGGTTTAACTGTGATTTGGTCTCACCAAATTCCTGTGTTTTTGGAATACTGCAGAACAGCATAAAAGGTTTGTATTTTTACTACTTCATTCCTCTATTATTTAGATTATTAACTGATATAATTGTAATTGTATTTGTGTACTGTCCCAGTGGGAAATGTAAAAGGATGATGAAAAGTAGACGGGCATCTGAAGGAAAAACAACACAGTTTGAAACTAAAATGAAATACACAAATTTCTTTAAAATATATAGTAAGTACTTAAATTAACATTTCATTTTCAGATTATGTCATAGCATTAGTGAGAAAGGTTGCTGGTGGCATAACAAATTTTCCCATCTCGGACCTCAAAAGCCACGTCACAAATTGAAGAATTTGTTTGCAAGAAAGCACAGACTGTTACATGAATGAAAAAACAAGTTGTGAAAAAATGAACTTTTTTATATTTGCTCTGTGTGCGCGCCCGGATGATGAGCACAAAGCGGTCCTTGACAAAGGAAATCTGGATTTGTTGATAGGTAAATCACAATTTTACTACACAAGTTATTGTATTATTAGTTTGAAATAGTTAAGTTCAAAATAAAGATTAATTCGAATTATATGATTAGTGATCCTCTTACGGCTAGGCCTGTCAATTATAACAGAGTGTCTCAGTACCTTGCCGCACTAAGATCCAAACCTGCCCCCTTTGACCCCGAGTCATGTTTTTAATTGGTTCTGATCACATTATTTTACAGAATATTCAATGAATTTTCAATAAACTAATTTTATTTTAACAGTGAAACTAGTTTTATCAATTAAAAATAATAATTTTTAAATGAAAATGCATGTAATATTAAATAATATGCGCATATGCCAATATTTCGAACAGCGTTGTCGTCAGTGCGACGTCACTGCCTTCAACATAAAAGCGAGACTGCACCGGAAGCAGCGACCCAGGTGCCTCTAGTAGTCTGGAAAGTTTCGATGAGATGCCTCCGTATTTTGTTTTTTTCAATTTAAACACAAATGCGTACTCAAACTGTAATTGAGTGTTTCCATTTAAATAGATTTTCTATCACCGAAAACGCGATTTCTGATCTTGGGTGCCAACGGTATATCCGGCGACCTTAAACATTGGCGCACGATAAAAGGTCGAGGGCACCAAAGAAATGGCGCTGGTCTATTTGATAACCAGTTTTATTTTTCCGAAGTTAGTGCAACTGGCTACTTTTTCCTTATTCAGAAAAAAAGGAACTAGGTTATCATTTTACAAAAACATAAGTAGGAATATACTGCAATACATATTTTGATACGCGACCTATATTTACAATGATTTTCATTGAATAATTGGTCTCTTTGGTTATTTTTCAATTATTTTTTTAGCAAGACAATGCCAGTTCCTTATTCGATTTGAATAAGGAATAAGGAACCAGTTCCTTATTCCCTATTCAAACCGAATAAGGAACGGAATATCATTATATAAAACTTAGAACAGGTGTACTGCAATTAAAGTTTTTGATATACAACCTACGTTTAAAATGCTTTTCATTGATTTATTGGTTTCTTTGGTTCATTTTGATTAAGGTTTTTAATCAGAAAATACCAGTTCTTTATTCGTTTTGTATACGGAACAAGGAACCAGTTCCTTATTCCTTATTCAAACCGAATAGGGAACTAGATTCTCATTAAATAAAATTTAGCAGCAATGTATTGCAATATTATTTTTTTTACATCTACCATCATTTCATTGATATTTAGTATTATTTGGTTAATTTTAATTTATGTTTGAGTAAGACAATTTCATTTCCTAATTATCTTCTTCATAATACTTGTTTTCAGCGTGTATCGTCAAATAGAATATACAATAGAAATGTGACAGAATACATTCATACAACATAATCAAGCTAAAGTAACACACACAACATCTGAAAAATAAAATATCCGAAAGTGATCGTCCGAAATACAGGCTTCTGAATAAGGAACTAACTTATTACCCAATTCCTTATTCAGAGACTATAACTTCGGATACTTAAATTCGGATCATTCTCGCAAAGCGCAACTTTATGTTCGTTACTATTGGCTCTGTTTAATGTAAGATTTTTTATTTATATCTCTGATACAGTTCTTTAAGTTTTATCTGACCCTTACCTTGGGCCCAGACTATACGATATCTCATTACTAAGCATGTTTTAGATATCTCATTCCGTTCTTAACGTAAACAGTTACGAAGAGATATGATTAAGATGCAAAGAGATTTTAATACGTCACAAAACAGCAAGACTGCACCGGAAGCAGCGGTCCAGGTGCCTCAAGAAGACTGGACAGTTTCCATGAGATGCCTCAATATTTAATTTTATTTAAAATTCAAACACCTGCGCGCATACTAGCTGTAATAGTGTTTTTTTCTTCATAGATTTGTTTAAATGCGAATACGCGTTTTCTCGCTCATGCAGACCAACGGTAAATACGGCGACCTTCAACCTCGGCACACGATTATTGACCGTGGTATCTAAAGAACGGCGATAGTCTCAATGGTTGAGAGTCCTTCGCCGTTTTAAGCTTAACAGTTGAGCTCTGTATTCGAACAGAATGCCAAAAATTGCGAACAGCGTTGTCGTCAGTGCGACGTCACTGACGTCACCATAAAAAATGTCTGCACCGAAAGGAGCGGCCTAGATGCCTCTAGTAGTCTGGAAAGTTTCGTAGAGATGCCCCCGTTTTTTGTGTTTTTTTTTTCAATTTAAAGACAAATGCGTTCTCAAGCTCTTATTGAGTGTTTCTAATTAAATAGGTTTTCTTTCACGGAAAACGCGTTTTTTCGATCTTGGATGCCAACGGTATATCCGGCGACCGTAAAGATTGGCGCACGATAAAAGGTCGCGGGAACTAAAGAAATGGCGCTGGTCTTTTTGATTACCAGTCCTATTTTTCCGAAGTAAGTGCAACTGGCTGCTAATTTTTCCTTATTCAGAAGAAAAAAAGGAACTGGGTTATCATTTAACAAAAACCTAAGTAGGAATGTTCTGCAGTACATATTTTGATACGCGACCTATATTTACAATGATTTTCATTGATTAATTGGTCTCTTTGGTCCATTTTAATTTATTTGTTTAGCATGGAAATGCCAGTTCCTTATTCGATTTGAATAAGGAATAAGGAACCAGCTCCTTATTCCCGATTCAAACCGAATAAGGAACTGGACTATCGTTATATAAAACTAAGTACAGGTGTACTGCATTTAAAGTTTTTAATACCCAACCTACGTTTAAAATGCTTTCAATTGATTATTTGGTTTCTTTGGTTCATTTTAATTCAGTTTTTTAATAAGAAAATACCAGTTCCTTATTCGATTTGTATAAGGAATAAGGAACCAGTTCCTTATTCCTTTTTCAAACCGAATAAGGGACTGGGTTATCATTACATACAACTCAGCAGCAATTTATTGCAATATATTTTTTTTACATGTACCATTATTTCATTGACATTTAGTATTCTTTGGTTAATTTTTTATTTATATCTCTAATACAGTTCTTTAAGTTTTATCTGACCCTTACCTTTGGCCAATAATAAACGATATCTCATTACTAAGCATGTTCTAGATATCTCATTCCGTTTTCATACGTAAGCGGTTACGAAGGGATATGATTAAGGATGTAAAGAGATTTCAACACGTCACCATAAAATCAAGACTGCACCGGAAGCAGCGTTGAAGGTGCCTCTAGTCGACTGGAAACTTTCATCGAGATGCATCAACATTTTATTTTATTTAACATTCAAACACCTGCGCGAATACTAGCTGAAATAGTGTTTTTTTTCGTAGATTTGTTTTAGTGCGAATACACGTTTTGTCTTCATGCAGACCAACGGTACATCCGGCGACCTTCAACCTCGTCACACGATTATTGGCTGTGGGATCTACAAAACGGCGATGGCCTCGATGGTAAACAGTCCCTCGCTGATCTTAGCGTAACAGTTGCGCTCTGTTTTCTTACCGAATGCCAATATTTCGGACAGCGTTGTCGTCAGTTCGACGTCACAGACGTCAATATAAAGGCGATAATGCACCGGAAGCAGCGGCCAGGTGCCTTTATTAGTCTGGAAAGTTTCATCGAGATGCCTACGTATTTTGTTTTTCCATTAAAAAACAAATGCGTAAACAAGCTCTTATTGAGTGTTTATATATTAAAATTCATTTTCTATCTCCGAAAACGCGTCTTTCCGATCTTGGATGCCAGCGGTACATCCGGCGACCTTCAATAATGGCACACAATAAAAGATCGTGGGACGCGACAAAATGGCGCTGGTATCGGTGGTTACCAGTCCTATTTTTCCGAGTCAGTGCAGCTGGTTACTTTGTCATTGTTCACCCGCGAAAAAAGAACTGGTCATCATTACACATAAAAACTAGGTAGAAATGTTGTACAATACATATGTGCGATACCCAACCTATATTTACAATGATTTTAATTGATTTATTTGTCTCTTTTTTTTCCTTTTTATTCAGAAAATGGCAGTTCCTTATTCAATTTGAATAAGGAATAAGGAACTAGATCCTTATTCCTTATTGAAATCGAATAAGAAACTGGGTTATAATTAAATAAAACTAAGAAGAAATGTACAGCAGTTAAAGTTTTGGATACACAACGTGAAAAACAATGATTGCCATTGATATATTGGTCTCTTTGGTTCATTTTCATTTATTTTTTTTAGTAAGAAATCGCCAGTTCATTATTCGATTTAAATAAGGAATAAGGAGCCAGTTCCTTATTCATTATTCAAACCGAATAAGGAACTGGATTCTCATTAAATAAAACTTAGCAGCAATGTATTGCAATAATTTTTTTTTTACGTGTACCATCATTTCATTGAAATTCCTTATTATCGTCTTAATAATATTTGTTGTCAGCGTATTTCGTAAAATAAAATAAACAAAGAAATAAGACAGAATATATCTATATAACATAATCAAGCTTAAATAACACACACATCTAAAAAATAAAATATCCGAAAGTGATTGTCCGAAATACAGGCTCCGGAATAAGGAACTAACTTATTTCTAATTCCTTATTCAGAGGCCATAATTTCGGATACTTTAATCGCATCATTCTAGCATCTGGACCTTACCTTTGGCCAAGACTATCCGATAGATGAGTATCAGACATGTTTTCATCATGTTGAAATCGAATAAGGAACTGGGTAATAATTAAATAAAACTTAGTAGAAATGTACTTCAATAACTATTTTGTTATACCCAACCTACATTAACAGTTGTTTTCATGATTTATTGATCTCAGTGATTCATTTTCACTTATTTTTTATTAAGAAATCGCCAGTTCCTTATTCGATTTGAATACGGAATAAGGAATCAGTTCCTTATTCCTTATTCAAACCGAATAAGGAACAAGGATAAAATTAAATAAAAATAGTAGACATGTACTACAATACATATTTTTGATGCCCAATCTACATTTATAATGATTTTCATTGATGTACTGGTCTCTTTGGTTCACTTTAATATATCTTTTTGGCAAGAAAATGGCAGTTCCTTATTCGATTTGAATAAGGAATAAGGAACCAGTTCCTTTTTCCTTATTGAAATCGAATAAGGAACTGGGTTATAATTATAAAAAAATAAATAGAAATGTACCTCAATAAATATTTGTTATACCCAACCAATATTTACAGTGATTTTCATTGACTTATTGATCTCTTTAATTCCTATTTATGTTTTTGTTAGTAAGAAAATGCCGTTCCTTATTCGATTTTGATTTATTATTTATAGTAAGAACATTCCAGTTCCTTATTCGATTTCAATAAGGAATAAGGAACCAGTTCCTTACTCCTTATTCAAACTGAATAAGGAACTGGTTTATCATTACTTAAAACTTAGTAGAAATATATTGCAATGCGTATTTTAAATATCCAACCTATGTATACACATGTATATAATGATATTCATTTATATGTTGAACACTTTTGATCATTTTCATTGATGTTTAAGTAAGAAAATGCCGTTTCTTAGTCGATTTTGATTTATTATTTATAGTAAGTACATTCCAGTTCCTTATTCGATTTCAATAAGGAATAAGGAACCAGTTCCTTATTCAAACTGAATAAGGAACTGGTTTATCATTACTTAAAACTTAGTAGAAATGTATTGCAATGCGTATTTTAAATATCCAACCTATGTATACACATGTATATAATGATATTCATTTTTATGTTGAACAATTTTGATCATTTTCATTGATGTTTAAGTAAGAAAATGCCGTTCCTTATTCGATTTTGATTTATTATTTATAGTAAGTACATTCCAGTTCCTTATTCGATTTCAATAAGGAATAAGGAACCAGTTCCTTATTCCTTATTCAAACTGAATAAGGAACTGGTTTATCATTACTTAAAACTTAGTAGAAATGTATTGCAATGCGTATTTGAAATATCCAACCTAAGTATACACATGTATATAATGATATTCATTTTTATGTTGAACAATTTTGATCATTTTCATTGATGTTTAAGTAAGAAAATGCCGTTCCTTATTCGATTTTGATTTATTATTTATAGTAAGTACATTCCAGTTCCTTATTCGATTTCAATAAGGAATAAGGAACCAGTTCCTTATTCCTTATTCAAACTGAATAAGGAACTGGTTTATCATTACTTAAAACTTAGTAGAAATGTATTGCAATGCATATTTTAAATATCCAACCTATGTATACACATGTATATAATGATATTCATTTTTATGTTGAACAATTTTGATCATTTTCATAGATGTTTAAGTAAGAAAATGCCGTTCCTTATTCGATTTTGAATTATTATTTATAGTAAGTACATTCCAGTTCCTTATTCGATTTCAATAAGGAATAAGGAACCAGTTCCTTATTCCTTATTCAAACTGAATAAGGAACTGGTTTATCATTACTTAAAACTTAGTAGAAATGTATTGCAATGCGTATTTTAAATATCCAACCTATGTATACACATGTATATAATGATATTCATTTATATGTTGCACACTTTTGATCATTTTCATTGATGTTTAAGTAAGAAAATGCCGTTCCTTATTCGTTTTTGATTTATTATTTATAGTAAGTACATTCCAGTTCCTTATTCGATTTCAATATTGAATAAGGAACCAGTTCCTTATTCCTTATTCAAACTGAATAAGGAACTGGTTTATCATTACTTAAAACTTAGTAGAAATGTATTGCAATGCGTATTTTAAATATCCAACCTATGTATACACATGTATATAATGATATTCATTTATATGTTGAACAATTTTGATCATTTTTATTGATGTTTAAGTAAGAAAATGCCGTTCCTTATTCGATTTTGATTTATTATTTATAGTAAGAACATTCCAGTTCCTTATTCGATTTCAGTAAGGAATAAGGAACCAGTTCCTTATTCCTTATTCAAACTGAATAAGGAACTGGTTTATCATTACTTAAAACTTAGTAGAAATGTATTGCAATGCGTATTTTAAATATCCAACCTATGTATACACATGTATATAATGATATTCATTTTTATGTTGAACAACTTTGATCATTTTCATTGATGTTTAAGTAAGAAAATGCCGTTCCTTATTCGATTTTGATTTATTATTTATAGTAAGTACATTCCAGTTCCTTATTCGATTTCAATAAGGAATAAGGAACCAGTTCCTTATTCCTTATTCAAACTGAATAAGGAACTGGTTTATCATTACTTAAAACTTAGTAGAAATGTATTGCAATGCGTATTTTAAATATCCAACCTATGTATACACATGTATATAATGATATTCATTTATATGTTGAACAATTTTGATCATTTTCATTGATGTTTAAGTAAGAAAATGCCGTTCCTTATTCGATTTTGATTTATTATTTATAGTAAGAACATTCCAGTTCCTTATTCGATTTCAGTAAGGAATAAGGAACCAGTTCCTTATTCCTTATTCAAACTGAATAAGGAACTGGTTTATCATTACTTAAAACTTAGTAGAAATGTATTGCAATGCGTATTTTAAATATCCAACCTATGTATACACATGTATATAATGATATTCATTTTTATGTTGAACAACTTTGATCATTTTCATTGATGTTTAAGTAAGAAAATGCCGTTCCTTATTCGATTTTGATTTATTATTTATAGTAAGAACATTCCAGTTCCTTATTCGATTTCAATAAGGAATAAGGAACCAGTTCCTTATTCCTTATTCAAACTGAATAAGGAACTGGTTTATCATTACTTAAAACTTAGTAGAAATGTATTGCAATGCGTATTTTAAATATCCAACCTATGTATACACATGTATATAATGATATTCATTTATATGTTGAACAATTTTGATCATTTTCATTGATGTTTAAGTAAGAAAATGCCGTTCCTTATTTGATTTTGATTTATTATTTATAGTAAGTACATTCCAGTTCCTTATTCGATTTCAATAAGGAATAAGGAACCAGTTCCTTATTCCTTATTCAAACTGAATAAGGAACTGGTTTATCATTACTTAAAACTTAGTAGAAATGTATTGCAATGCGTATTTTAAATATCCAACATATGTATACACATGTATATAATGATATTCATTTATATGTTGAACACTTTTGATCATTTTCATTGATGTTTAAGTAAGAAAATGCCGTTCCTTATTCGATTTTGATTTATTATTTATAGTAAGTACATTCCAGTTCCTTATTCGATTTCAATAAGGAATAAGGAACCAGTTCCTTATTCCTTATTCAAACTGAATAAGGAACTGGTTTATCATTACTTAAAACTTAGTAGAAATGTATTGCAATGCGTATTTTAAATATCCAACCTATGTATACACATGTATATAATGATGTTCATTTATATGTTGAACAATTTTGATCATTTTCATTGATGTTTAAGTAAAAAAATGCAGGTTCCTTATTCGGCTTGAATACGGAATAAGGAACTGGTTCCCGTTTCCTTATTCGGCCGCGAAAAAGGAAATTGAGTTTAAATGAAAACAAAAATTAGGAAATGTACTAGATTGCATTTTTATATCACATAAATGTTAAATAAGTATACAGGCTTAAGGTTTGGTTGATTTGAAGTTAGAATTCGAAGTAGATAATGCCGGCTCGGGTTATTCAAAAAAATCCTATTAAAACGCTGAGAAGAAACATGAATATGTATCGTTATACACAAATTAAATGTATTCTTGTTATTTAGCTTTGATTTAATTGAGAATTGTTTGCATTATTTTTCTTAAAAAGCTTAGTCAAATATGTTAAGCGTGAATAAGGAATAAGGAACCGTTATTTATTCCTTATTCGAATAAGGAATCGTGAATAAGGAATAAGGAACTGTTCCTTATTCCGTATTCGAATAAGGAATAAGGAACTAGGAAAAAGGAACCAACTTACTCTCCATCAAAATCTTAAAAAAGATAACCCGTCTAAATTATTTGCGTACTTTCGGTTTACATTATCGAATAAGATTAGTTTCGAATTAACTTCTTCAATGAACCCAATATTCTATAGTTAATATTATCCCTTTTCATAAATAAACAATTGTTTAAAAGTTTAATTTGTTCACAACATGAACGGCCGCGTTTCTTTCGTCGACAACGTGTCTGTGTGACGTCACTGCTTTCGTCAATACGTCATTAAGAAGTGAAAATTGAAACTGACATACTCTGGTGGATGTTTACATTGTTGAAATTTAATAAATTAATGGAATGCACTCGATTGGTAAGTAATTATTCAATTAATATATTGCGTTTGGTTACATAAAACATCAATCTATAATTGTATTGCTAAAGATTACCTTTGATAGCATGGGAACTGTTTTCGGCACATACAAAATTTCGCCGATTTTAAATTTAAGGTCATTATGATTATTATTCAGTCAAACTACTGGAACATAAAAGTTATCTTTTTATTAAGTTTTGAAGTTATTTCTTGAGTATATTCTACGTGATTATTCTAAAGACCCTTTCTTTTGTGATGTATTAAGTTACGTTGTGATTGTAAACAATATTGCATCTCCGACTCATACTCGATCATTTTCGTACCAAACTGTTTCAAACTGTAAAAAATCAAACTGTGCTTACATACACATTGGAAATAGACTAATTCATATGTACATTTTATGGATTCTCTTTGATTTTCTTTTAGAAGCTGCTCTGTCAAATGCCGGACTTCACACATTCCATGCAGCATTCTGCTGAGCAAAACTGACTGCGTGCTTTGTACTCAACAATGAAGCAATTCTTGACCTATAAAGCTTGACCGGGACTGAAACATTAGCAATTGTGACTGTGTAATGTTCAACGTTAGTGGACTGTTAAGAAACTGCAATTATTGTGAAGAGACTGTGTATGTCTGTAAGCAAAAAGAATATACAGCATAACAAATATCAGGTGTGAAAACAATGTGAAAGAATACTGAAATTAACAATTGCAATCAGGCATGTCAAATGAATTGTTGATATTAAAAATGATAGTTCCCAGGCAGCTCTAGACCTTTTTTCTGTATTTCTATTACTAGTATTATTTCATAAAATGTATGCCACAATTAAAAACACACTCTGTTTAGAGACCATTGTGTTGTCTCATTGTGTGATGATGACTTTGAGTAATACATTGTACATTAAACAATATCTACTAAGTGGTTTTTAAGTATCAAATTTCTTGTTTATTATATAAATGAATGTCAATTTTTGCTTAAATATAAATGTGCATAATGCAGTGCCAGTACCACACTTTGCAATATTTTTATTACAAAATAGTGTGTTGTACACTTGAACTTATACCTATAATTAATAATCCTTGGCTAAAAATTCATTTGACACACCTGAGACCATGTTGTGTATTAACATTATTATTTTGCACATAATGCTGACACTTTGAAAAAATTGCAAATAAGCGAAAAAGCAGAAGTTTAGTCTTGTCAACTGTCTCTGATTAATTTTTTGAAGACCATATAAGAAGCGAAAGTGTAGGATATGGTTTTCATTTTATTTGATGACTGCTTGTTATTATTTCTTCATAGGAGGCGTACTGGATGAGTGGAGTATTTTTTTTGGTTCTACATCTTTGATGAAGTCAACTCATTGGCATTTAGTGCCATGACTGAGCGTGTTTTTGAACTAACAAACGCGTGGTAGGAACTTATCCGAATATATGCAAACTCATAACAGTGTGTCTAATACTATATGTGTTGAGTGCACAGAAACAAGGGCGAGAAGATAAGGGTATAAATGAACATACTGAATGTGTTATTTTGTTTATGAGCTTGAACAAACAAAAACTTGACTTTAATCAATTGGGATGTACATGCAGTTTAATAATCGGGTTGTTATTTTATAATCATATTCATGTGTAAACTGCCTCATTCACATGCAATACGCAGCTGCTGTCTATATGTTTAATGCCACATTCCATAATGACTGAATATCTTTACTTTCAAAACATGAAAATGAATTAAATGAAATGAAAATAAACGAAATAATGAAATTAAATTCAGGTGAAAAATATTTGATTATATTTTATTTAAACATGGTTTGGTAAATTATTTACTGGTAAAACAATTCTTGTTGATAACAGTAAATTCGTTATAATAAGTATGTTGTTGTTTATTTTTTGTCTCACACATAAAGTGACAGGTACACTCATATATTTAGCGTTAAGCTTATGATGTGGGTCTTCATCATAAATCTAAATTTTTGCTACTAGTATTTTCTCCTTAGCACCAACCTAGTAATGTTCAATCTGTGTATGCCATAAGCGATAGTTTTTACCATCTGTTAATTCCTGAGGATTCAGAAAAATACAATAAGTTTACCACATTTCATTATAAAGAAGTGAAACTCCAGCTGCTGGAGCAGTATTGAATTTTCATTAAAAACAATTAGTTGGTCCTTTATTTAAGGCAAGTGACCGATTGCCCAAACAGTACAAAACAGCACAATACAGCACAATACAAACCAACATAAACACAAAATGACATAACATAAGCTCTAACAGTGCGGAAGATATGCAAAGAGTATTGTGTCCAAAGCCAAAGGTGATATTTCTGGTCTGTGTAATTTTGCGCAGTGAATGAGGTCTATGCACTTCTTTCAGGATAGATTCAAACACTCCCGCAAGCATTGTTGCATTTATATGTTTATTAACATTAATTAAGTACAAAAAGTTTTTCATTTACATATGCAGGGGATACATTTACGATGTCGATGATTTAGACATGGGACCAAAATAATGAAGTACGGCACCTTTCTTTTTTAATGCTTAAGTTAAATAAAATAGTTTTAGAAATAATCTCGCCCTAAAACATAAATGGCATCCCTGCATATGGAAAACAACAATAAAACACAGTTTCGCGAGATTTTTTTTTAAATTCTAACATTGTTTTTAAAAGTAAACAAAAAATGAAATACATGTTAAAGAGTTTGAAAACAGTACAAGGGGTTACTATACATAAAGCATAGCTTCATAAACTTGTTTAAGATTAAAACAAATTTAATATATTTTATTGCTTTGCTGAGTTACATATTGTTTTGTAAAGAAATTGAATGTTTTGTTGCATGATAATGTGCAGACATATATTACCCGTGTAATCTTTTACAAACATCAAATAAGCTTTTGCCCGTAAATTAGGTAGCACCTATTATCATATTAGTGATATGTAACCTTTCGTGATATCGGTAAAGTGCGAGCAGACGAATACGTTAAAAATTAAGGCTAAAAGACTAAGAAGTTCGATCGGAATATCTTTAAATTTTGTGAATTAGTCTTTTTCTGGTGGATAACAACGACAACTTACCAGAATATTGCTCATGATCACACGTAAAACTTCTTTCTGAGAGCGTATGGAAAATGCGTCACAAATTCTGACAAATAAACAGTACGGTGTCGTTATTGAAATACCGCGAGAATACTGGAAGAATAGAGATGCCAACTATAATGTTTAAAACAAATAATTTTTTAACAAGCGTTTGTGATTTGTCAGGATAATAATAACAATACGATATCGAAAAGATCAAATCAAATAAAATCGACAGAAATCTGAGATTCGGCAAAATATTAAAGACGGGTTATGTTCACCTAAATTGTGTTTGGTAAAGACTGTCACTATATGTAGTGAACCAGTCTTCGGCTTATACCCACTGAAGAAGAGCATTCAGGGGAGATAATTGAGTAATGACTTAATTCTGGAACGGTTGCGAAGAAAAACAAATAATGCGAGAATATTTAGTGCGATTCGCTATACAATTATGATGTCATTGATATAACTTTTCCTGAGGTATGTATTTACATGTGATTTAGCATATGTCAAAGTGTTTTTGATTTGTTCAAGGTCATAAATAGCATCCCGAAAATATATGTCGCGTGGCAAATTTTTTTGAGACGTATCCATATTTGGTATTCTTATGTAATTTTATGTCTAAATTCCCATATGTATAAACGGTCAACGCCCGCTTCGCGGGCTTTTGCCCGTAATATATTTACACGTTTGTTCTGCTTCGTCGATCTACGCGGATTGACAGTACACAGTGCTCATACGGAGTTTTCAGCAAACATGGCAACTGCCTTACTTGAATATAACACTTTCAATAACAATCCTATACACGATCTGGCCGGGCTGGAATTCGAACTAGCGATCTTCGGATTGCAGCAAATCCCTCTTATTAACGCATAATACAGGTGCATCACTGTTGCATGATTAGACAACTAGCTCCACCTTATTCAAGAATATAAGTCCCCCCCTCCAAAAAAAAAACATATTTTAATGCAATACATTTACAAGCGCGCGTATCGAGACCGGCTGCAATTATTACTCTGGACAGAACTAACAATTGAGAAGCACTTATTTTAAATTAATGCATTCCGAATGTAAACAGTTCTGCACTTCTGACAATATTGTCTAGTATTTTCCAAATTTTGTTTATCATGTTGAGTTAAACGGAAGCTTCCGGATTCAAAATGTCTACTCTTCCATTATCATTATCATCATTCCCTAAACCAGCCTGGCCGTTGGGGTACATAGGGGACGACAACACAGAGATCCTACGGCATTTAGGTCTGGCGTGGGCTTCTGGGAATAAATCATCCATGGGTAGGGAAGTCCACTCGTTTTCCTCGTCCATCAAGCTATTTTCTGACGGCCTCGACGGCGACCTACTTATAACGTGGCCTGGAGTACAGTCTTGCAGATTCGTGCCTGGTGACATGACCAAACCTTTTTGACGTACGTTTGATGGTCGCCAGGAAGGGTTCTTGTGGAACAACAAGTGCTGCTGACACGCTCCGGAGATACTCGTTGGTCTCGTAATCTGCGTAGAAAATGCGGAGCAGTCTTTGGAGACATTTATGTTCAAATGCCTATATCCTGCGTTCTGTGTGTGCGTAAAACGTCCAGGTCTCGCAGCCGTGGAGTCGGATGGAGACTTCGATGGACTTGTAGAGACTGTACATGGTGGGGAAGATGATGGAACTACTTGTCCACAAACAGCTCAATCTGTTCATCGCTGCGGTCACCATGACAATTATTATTCGGACCTCCGCGGTGCTGGTACCGTCCTTGAACAGTGTTGCTCCCTTAAAGGTGGTCGCTTCTTCAAGCGTCTCGTCGTTTTCGTTGTTGTCTGCACTCTTTGTTTCCTTATATTCACTTTGATCTTCGACTTCTCGGTTTTGACCTCCACCCCGAATGCTACTGCTCTTCACAATTAGAAATGTCCTAATAAGTTCAGTACACAACGTACGTCGTATCAATATACTATCTGCTTCGTTTGAAACGTATACTTTATCATGCTAAATTTATTTGTGTCACATGGGTTCTTAAAACAATGTTAATGCAATGTCCCAAGTTTCTCGATGAAATAATTTGTAATTGAACGACGTGTGTTCCATAAAGGTGGATGTTCATTACATGACCACACGTGTATATCAGTTTACTGATTGTCCATTCTAATTATCGTATAACTCTCTGCGAAACCTGTAACCCAAATCTGAACAAAACATGTATGATAAACATCTTTGATTTGTCAGACACATTGACAGATAATGCATTTAATATCTTAAATGTTATCGAGCTTGCATGTCTGAAAGATGGACCAAACGCCTAATACGATTTCACCTAATCGAACTATATGCGTCTGGCAAGTCTTTCAAATTTTTCGCGGAGTTTGTATGTTTTAAGAAATATTTTTTAAACTTGACAATTGTCAGTTTCACATTTGTGTCCTTTAATGAATGTCATCACGTATGAGCTCAATTATTCACTTGCTTTTTAATTACTTAAAATATCAATGGTTCTGGTAATCATGTTTTAAATTACTTACATAACAACTTTACAACTGTTGAGTTTAACGAAGTTTCAATTTTATGCACATCATAATTTCAATAAATAACACGTATACCTAGTCTTGATTGCATTCAGTAAGCCAGATTATCAATCAATGTATTTGTTTGGATATGCAGTGTAATGTCAATGTTTGTTCAACATAAAATGATTTCTTTTAAAACGTCCTCAAAATAATCCAATTATTAAGTAATACAGAAAAGAACTCGAGCAACATTTCGATTGTCTGAAATGAAAACACGTCCGTTCTTCGAATGGAAAGTTGCTCGTTCTTCAATGTAAGAAAAACAGCTTTCAACAATATAAAGAGTTTAAAAGGTTGACATAGAGCCCAACGCACCAAAAATCTTGCCGCAAGCTCTACGTAAGGCCGACGCATCATGCTTATGACCGCGGGTTTAAGGAAGCATTATAGAGATAACTTACTGAAATGTGTTATATCAAAGCAATACCATAAAGGTCTGCATGTTTCATGGTCGGTTTTTGGTAGTGAACTTGTTTCTTAAAAAGAAATGACAGGCACTTCAAATTTTAATAAATATTTGGAAAATGATTTCAAGCAGCATTCAGTATCTTACGCATTGAATGACAGGTGCTTTTGATTATCTTATTTTTAATAGTTGGTTTTGAATGATGTGCCTCAAGCTGTCTTACTTTCAATGATTATGCCGCTTTTCCTAACATTCTGATATTTTATTGTCACATAATTTGTTTTCCTGCAAAATGTAGCCAATGCACCTGCTCAGCCGTGCCTCAGCATGGCTTTGACCCTGGGGTCGTTAGTATTTTTGTGCGGGGTGGGTCTCAAGTCTTAAATTGGGTTTGCGAATGTAATCCTTGTCGGCAATAGTTTCGGCGAACACAACGAATTTTGACGTGTTTGAGTTTTCTTAAATGTATATGTTGTGTTTTTTTCCGCTGTCTATCGCAGGTTTTGACCTTTCTTCATAGCCGATGTGATGTTGGAGTTTTCCGCTTATAGACCGGAATACCTAATTTCTTTCATTTAGTTGTCTAATAAATCCCAGTTTTAGAAGTAGTAGTGTGGATGCCGTGGCTAAAAAGGGCCTTTTCACGTTTTGGTAAATTGAAAAAACTTAAACAAGTTGTTTCAGATTCGCAAATTTTCGATTTAGTTATGATATTTGTGAGGAAACAGTAATTCTGAATATTTTTCACGCTCTTATATAGACATAATATGCATCTTTTGACGATTTAAAAACCTGAAAATTATAAAGCGTTGCAACTCGAAACGATTGAATAAAATTTGGAGAGTTCTGTTGTTGTCGCTATAGTTTGTGAAACTACGATGATTGCTTATATATAGTATAAAATACATCAGACATTGTATGCGGTAGAATGCTTGAGGGGTCAAAGTCGGAGACTTTTTACGACAGGACTCCAGGGTCAGTGGTTCGAGCCCTGTTGAGGGTAATTTTTTTAATTTTATTTTATTCTTGATATTTTACTGGAGCTTTTTAGAGCAAATGTTTACATTTATCAATAGAAAGCATTTAATGACAAACTTCAAAACATGCCAACATCTGTGAAAAGGCCCCTTAAAGCATATTTGCCCACGTGAGAGCTTGGTCGTACGTCCCGCTGCCTTTATGTCACAGGTGGTTAGCGGCGTGTGGCTATGATATTAATTATTAGTGAAAACATCGAATGATAAATAATCATATTATAACGAAAAATCAACTTTTCTGAAAAAATCACTATCAATTATATATATATCAGCTGTAATAGTGAGCTTTTAGGTTAATAAATGAACTGCACTCCTGTCATATCTTGACATCTTTGACACTGCACCGGGTCATATCATTTTGTTCATCAACATATTGAATGTAAAGTCGAATTTCTCCACCAATACGATTTTTTAAGAAACCCTGGCGGATATGTAACTCGGGGACATTGGTTGATATCATTTTCGGTGCAAAAACGTTTTCACTTGCATACCTTTAAATGCATTTGTAAATAAAGTGCTAAATAGGTGACAAATCCCTGTATCGTCGACTTCAAATAGCCATATTTCAATAAATCCAGAATAATAATAACCAGGATTTTTCTAACATACATGATAATACCTCCTTTGCATATACCAAAAGATATTTTAATTCAGAAATGCCTCTAAACAATTATAGAACTGGATTTACTTACCGTACCGAAATTCAGCAAAATTTATGGGAAACTTTTCCAAGCACGTCCAACTTTTCACATCACATCGGGTTTCCGGGGATGGTGTCGTATATTAAATTGTGTTTGATTCCTTTTAAAGCTCAATCAGTTTCATCAATCTATTTTACAGTTACAGTTGTAGTCGATATTTTCATTATACGAATTTTATGCTACGTTTAATAATTATTATTATTATCTGTGTTTATTTTTTCTTTGATGTGTGGCTTACATTTATTAATCACCGTTGGCTGATTGTGGACGCCATTAAGTTCAGTTTACAAAGCGGAGAGCGGAAACGTTTTAGATATAGAAGAATATATAATACTATAATATATTATATATGCAATACGTTCAACGATTCGCTATTGACGTAATTTTTAGTTACACTATTTGTATATTGTCGGAGCTTACTCAATTACAAATCAAACTAAAAAGACTACTGATCGAATCGGATTCCTGGAGCGATTTCTTAAGGAAAAGGGAGCAACTTGTATGTCCACCTTGATAACGGCACTATGTCGTCTCAGAGATGTCAACCAGCCCCGTACTACTCCTGCTTGTGCCATGGTTAATAGCTTGGTGGAACGGTTCAATTAAACTCTGTTAAATATGCTAGGGGCGCTCGACGAAGTTGAAAAGAGCCAATGGAGCCAATGGAAGGATCAAATTGGCACTATGGTTTATGCGTATAATTCAAATGTTTACCTCATTGAGTCAATTTTAATTCTGTGATGC